>NW_027223322.1:2327659-2548893 GCF_030449975.1 Polyergus mexicanus | reverse complement strand
AGCAGTGGTATCAACGCAGAGTACTGTTTCAATAATAAAATTTTAAAATTATACGTATAAAACTTACACACATATAACTCGCACGAATCAGTGGTATCAACGCAGAGTACCTTGTAGCTACGGTATTTTTACCGTTGTTGCATTCCAACGTAATTTCCATATTTAGAATTAAAACGTTGGCGAGTGTTGGTAATTAGAGCGATCATCATTGAATTAATTTGTGCATTAGCGCGCACCGGATTTTATTTTCGGAGGCGTTACATACCGGTCAATCGTTACTCCATTCTAAATTCGAAACAGATTCGACATAATTGAATTGTTACGTCTTTCGATGTGCCCTGTATCGGAATTTTAATTCAGACAGATCGCAACAGATTGCGATTACACGTCTCTTAATAACAAGCGTATCGTGTTATGTTATTTATGCTTGACAAATCAAAGTTACACGTGAAAAGACCTTGCAAAAAATTCTTAAAAAGTAGAAATTTAACTGACAATATTACAGATATTATAACATAATTTTAACTCAAGTTAGTAAAATTTGTTAATTTGCTCTAAGAATGAATATTCTGTAATTATCGATATCATAATAAATGTAATAAGTTTACAATTATCCTTTATCAATTATGCATATATTTAGAAAATATTTGTATTCACACAGATATATTATGATATAACTATTATAAATTTTATTATTGGGTTTTATTACTGTAAAAAGAAAAAGAATATGTGTGTGTAAAATGGAATTATTCTTTTATTAAAATGTTTTCTTCTCAAAAAATGATAAATTTTTCATAGAAATATGAATAGTAAGCTTCTATTTTGTTCTATGGGATAAACGTTATCAACGAAGAAAAAGCGCTATCAGCCTTTCCAGAAATTATTTCTCAAATTCTTCATGCAGTCGCGGGATGACATTGTTATTTTGAAGTTGAGAAAAAAACTGGCGAGAGTGAAGTGATCGGATCTTTATGATAAGCCGACGCGATTTTATGATAAGCCGATGTCACGAGAGGCGCGTTTAGGTATTATTATTATTCATGCGTTTGATAGAGTCTTCGCGAGTCCCTCTCTCTTTGATCTCATCGATTCCGAGGTCGTTAATTATCTTCGCCGACTGCAGTTGATTGACTTTGCCGCAGTGAACCGATTAATTACGCTGCCAAGATCGAGGGAATGAATCATCTTGCTCGGAGGCTTCATTACGAAACTGCGAAGTTTAACAAACTCCTCTCGCTCTCTCTCCTTTTCCTCTCTCCTTCCTTCCCCCCTCCTCCCCCCCTCTCTCTCTCTCTTTTCGTCTCTGCAAGTGTCATCTTTGGAATTTCGTTTGAGTACTCGATCGTAAGAAATTCCGTTTACGTTATGTAAAAAATTGGGTTTATGCTTATTGTTATGGTTAGCCGTTAAAAAAATTAATTTTTTCTCTCCTCCTTTTCTCACTACTTTATTGCATTATTTTCTAACATAATATTTCTATTTTTATTGTGTGCACTCATTTATCCTTCTTATTTTACATTTAAATAACGCGATTAATAATATTTTATATACATTTTCTAAACGTGATTATATAATTTATATTTAATATTGCCAACCAATTTATATATATATACATTAACGTAAAATCTTTTATGTAATTCTTATCTGGCAAACTCTCTCACTCTCTGTCTATCTGTCTGTCTGTCTGTCTCTCTCTCTCTCTTTATCTGTCGCAATTAATTTCAGGACTGAGATTATATTTTATGCAATAATGATTTAATTATCTATGAATCTATTAATTCATCTCTATTTCGCGAAATTCGAAGGAACACGAGAGAAAGTTCTCCATATCCTGGGTTTCTCGTTAATTAATAATCAGCTTGCCTGTTATATGTAACAAACATAGTTGCATATTGTTACCGTAGATTTGTGCAATAATCCGGCATTGCATTTGCCTGAATTCTTGATTTCATTCATCAGCTAATATCGCATACGGCTTTGCTTGCTCGTTAGAAATCCTGGATGATCTGGTTTCAATCTTTCACTCTCTCTCTCTCTCTCTCTCTCTCTCTCTCTCTCTCTCTCTCTCTCTCTCTCTCTCTCTCTCTCTTCGGCTATAGGCATAGTATCGTATTTCACACCATAACTACGTCGACCTTAAAAGACACCCGAGGAGAGTTACAGCGAAACCACGCGATATATATTGCGCTTTCGATAAATTATCCGTATCGCATTAAAAGAAAAGTTCATTCATATACATATAGGTATATCCAAACCTATCTTTCAAATTCCGAATTCAATTAGATGAGAACTTTATTTTTATCAAAGTCTCATCTACTTCATATCTTCCTATAATTCGTATTATTCTTATTAGATTTTCGACTTTTACAATTAAAAACCATCGTCTATAAAGCGTAAAGCGGGCTTATATTTGTCTGCCGTGTTGCGTCGCGTCTCGATATATGACTCGGTATCTTCCCTAATGTCATACATAAACCTACCATACGGGAGACGAAAGAGGGAGAGAAAAAGAGAGAGACACAGAGAGAGAGAGAGAGAGAGAGTCTGAAATCACGAACGTTCGTTCCGGTTGCAATGCGATGCAGTCGCAGCGATGTCGCGTTTGTTCCGCTGCGTTCACGCGCGTAGATGCAACGCCGGCCGAGAGACGCGCCAGGCAGGAAATATGCTACTTTGCCCATTAAACAACACACAACGAACGCGACGTTCTACCTATCTACATACCCACCTACCTACCTACCTTCTCTACTCGCTTTTCTATTGTAATCAACGTCGAGATGAAAACCAGACCCGCTCCCGACGCGCGCTTTGGAAGCAAATAATTGAGCAAGAATTCGTACAGTATATATATCTACAGTATCATATATATAGTATATACAGTATCATATATATATAGAGTATACGATTAATAATGTTTACAGATTTGATATTTAAAGAGTAGAAGCGCGCAAATAATTTTGAAAAAGAAGAACTCTTAAAAAATGTCTTAAATTATATAATTTCGAAATATTTAAAAATATATTAAGCTGAATAAAGTCTCGTATGCAATAAAATAACGCTGCATTTTTGATATTTATTTTCGAACAATTGTTAGTTTTAAAAATTAAAATAATTTACATAATTTTGCAGCGATATTTATCGGAAAGTAAATTTAATCCCATTGCTGTTTAAAGGATATAAATAAATTAATTTTACTTTGTAATCTATATAGCTTTTTCATTTCTGGAATATAAATATGTATATTGAAATTGATAAATATTTTATTTACTATCTTTTATTTTAGAAACATAGATTAAAAATTAGATCGAAATACGTGAAAATAACGCGAATCGCTAGAATGATTGAACAAAATGAGAAATACCGAAACTGAACGGGATTAAATAAAATAGAATGGATTTAAACACGGATAATTGAAACACATAAACGGGAACGGAGAAGCTTCGTATAATAAAAAATTATAAAGGAAATAGAATTATATAGAATAACGCGAAACGTGTACGCAAATAACGTTCGCGCGAAATTCGTGGAGAAATTCCGCACAAAAGAGAAGGACATGATTACCGGCAAAAGTGGCATAACTCGACAACGTCAACGTGCACATACAGTATGTGTACGATTCAGAATGCCAAGCTCCATGTGTGCTCGTGTGTAGCTGAACCGAGCTGGCGCGATATCTCGCTCATGCAGTAAAGAGCACGAGAGAGAGAGAGAGAGAGAGAGAGAGAGAGAGAGAGAGGATGGGAGCTTTTTATGATATTATAGAAACAGCTTGCGTTGCTTTGCACGCGCGAAGTATACTTTGCAGATTGTTACAACGTACGAGAGTCACATACTTATTACGTATCAAAAGCGCGGCGCGCACTCGCATTTCTTACACGGATCGTCGGGGAATGTCAGGTGGGTGAGTCATGTGTGACGTTGCGCGTTCTGCCGTTTCGGTATCGCGCGAATCACCCGGTCTTTTCCCATATCCCCGTTCTCAGGTTACAGCATCCGGTTGCCGGGCGTGAATATGCCACGGGGAATGGATAGTGTCGTTAAAGACGCGATATTAGAGCCCCCGGCTACACATACAGTTACTCTTGGAGAGTAACATATCGGAGTCGCGAATAAAGATGTGTTTGTACCATATTGTATCCTGGCTCCAGATTGCTGGCCCTCTGTATCTAGGCATTGGGAAAAAAATTTTATGCGTTCTAAGTGTATAAGTGCGAGTCTATTGAAAAATATTGTTCCGCTTATATTACCCAAGGAATACGATAATTTACGGCACCAATTTTCTATCGTAAATTACAGCGATATTAAAGATTTCACGGATATACGTACCATTTTTTTAGTCCTATAATAACATATATCTAGAGAATTGTATGTAAGAATGCTTACACCATACTGTATTATAGCGAGTCGAATATTCCCCAAAACTTTTAAGAATTTAAAGATTAAATGAAATACTTATTAAATTAAATATATAAATATAGACATATAACAATAACTAATGTTTTCATGTTAAAATAAGGAATAATCTTTTTACCGTATAAAACAGTATACATAATAATTAACCAACATAATCAATTGCCAGTCAAAGTACGGTCATTTAACTGGCTCAAGTCGATGCATTCTTACGGGACGCGGATGTTGCAACCGCGTTCCGACCGCGTTTAGCAACGGAGCGCTAATAGCGGTCGGCTCTTTTTTTCTTCTTTTTTTTTTCTCTTTCTTTTTAGCATGCCCCGCGGCGAACGGTGGCATTGTCGTCTTCGACGTACCCTTGTACCCGTTTTCGGCCGATATAGCCGGCAGAGTGGAGTGAACGAACGTCGTTAAGTCGACACGGTGATAAGAGCGTGGGCGCGAAAGCAGCGGTTAGAGCAACCGAACGATGGCTTGTAATTGTACGTTGTTTTCTGCCGCGTGCTGTACCGTTAATGTAAGTGGATATCGACGTCGGACGATGGCCGATGCCAATACGTTCTACGGGGTGTCTCGAAAGTCGCGCGTCGGATTTTTTTAAATTTGAAATCGGTCTTTTCCCTGGTGAGAAAAGTTTTATCGGAAAAAAAAATACATCACCGCAATAATATTTGACGATAATGATTTTAAGCGCGATTGATAAAAAAGTAATGTTATTTTTTATAAGGGGAGAAGCTGTATCATTGAAAATACATTCAGTAAAATAAAAAAAAAAATAAAAAAAAAACATTTATTAAGGGATAATTTCTTTATTACATTTTATTGACCTTTCTTCTTATTAATCTTTCCGTTTGAATTTAATATCCTAGCTATTTTGTGTTTCATTGAATTTTTCATAATTGTGTGATTCAAGCGAAGGGTGCGATTTCTAGAATACCCTGTATGCGGCTTTGCCGCGATACACCGTAATTTACGAAACGATTGACCGCATGGAAAAACTTTGGCGATTGAATTATTATCATTACTTATGAAATCCATCGCGCTGTAAACGCGCATCTCCGTACCCGTTATATCTCGCGGATACATGGAATGCAAATTTGTATTGATTCAAGGGGCGAAGGAGGAAGAGATGTAATAACCGTAATAATGATAATAAAGAGCCGCGTAATGGTAGCGAGAGATTAATCGTCCTGTCTTCACGTATATCCTATGCCGATTGCGTAACAAACTTAAATCCACATAATCTCGACGTCTCTCTGAGAAAACGTAACGAGCGGGAAGGAGAAGGAGATCGATTATCCCTAATCGCCTTACGAGCGATCGGCCATTTATAATTTCGAATTAAACTATATCGCTCTATCTTCCCATTTATTACTACTACTTTGCATTATACCATACTGTATGTGTACGTGTCGCTCTATCTTTCAATTATATTCGGCGATTCGTCTACCGCTGTTAACACATTCCGCATTTATCAAGTTTCGCAAATTATTGTATATGAGGTCTCGAGGGACCCGTCGTGCACATACCGTAACGAATCGTCCGCCTGTTCGTCTATTATTAGCGGAATTCTCTCGGAAGGGCATAAATCTCGTCTCCCACCTGCTCCTCACGACTACTTCTACGAGGTTCTTCTGCCAGCGATCGCGCGGTCGAAGTCTATCGCGAATATACCCGCTCAAGTATACCAGCATGCTGCGGAGGAGAAAGCGCTTTTGATCACGATCGTTAGTGAAGTTGGCTCGTATGGTAGCTCGGTAAACTACATTGAGGAGAAGTGTACGCGGGCTCGATAGTCGATCTAGAAAATATATCGCTCGCGATAGGTAGCCGTCTGATAAGTCGTTTCGCCGTCTCTTCTTTCTCTTTCTCTTTTCATTTTCTCTTTCGCTCCCTTTCCTTATCTAGCCGCATCACACTCACGCTCGGCCTGCGAGATAACTTGTACGTGTTGCGTATGCATAATGTCCCTAATTACTTTACATTGTTGCTGTTGCGCGTAATAAATGCCCGACGACTTGCGCGCGAGCGAGTACACCCGGTGTCTTGCGCGGGAGATTTACCGCTCTGAGATCACGAGAGTCCGACGGAGACCCCTTTTCTCTCTCTTCCTTTCTTTCTCGGTCTTTCCGCGTAGACGGACGCTCCTCGGTTTCTTCTTTCGGTTATCAGCTATCAGCTCTACACGGAGCTCGTCTGCGCGCCACGTATCTGCTGTTTTCTTTTCCCTCGATACTTTTTTTTTTTTCCTCTCGACACATTCTCTCGGAGAACGAAGGGTCGAAGATAAATCCCCGTTTGATTGTTACGTGTCATGGATTACGCGCGAATTTGAAGCTTTATTTGCACTATGTGATTTTTGGGATGACATATTTACGATATTGTTACATGACGTTGATCAATTTATTAATCCTTTATTTCTCGTTTTTGTTATATTTTCCTCCTCTATCTTTGAATACTATTTATTTTTTTAAGAAATTTTCCGCTTTAATAAGCATTTTACATATCGGAAAATATACTAGATAACGTAGCGAATATCACACGGACAAAGAAATAAATTCCTAAGATAATAGATTATTTATATTTAAACGGGTTTTATCTCTGAAAACCGCAAGAATTTTTCGATCGATCAACGATCGCGTTTGCTAAATTTACATTCCATGCAACATTAATTTTAACAGGAACGGTATGCACGAATGCACTTTTATGCATCGCGCGATGCGCAGTGGTACTCGGGGGAACGCGGGATCCGTTTATTCGGCGCGCGTGTTATTCGAGCGAACGATCCGCGTTTTATCCGTCGTCGACATATTCGCATCTCCTGCGAGACACATTTGCACGCGCGCGAAAATAACTTTTCTAGCATATCCAGGCAAAGCTGTAATCGCGTTGTAATTATCGTCGCGCTTCTCGATCTCGCGTTCTATATTCCCAGAAGATCCGTTTGTGTCATCGTCGACTGTGCGAAAATAGATACCGTATAAAAAGCGATTAAACGAGCAAGGACGCGTGCGCGTATAACGTACACGTAGCCATCTCATTTGCAGACACCATATTTTCGACTTACAATAAATAAGCATATATATTGTATATATATATGTATATTTGAGAAATATACAGATACACTAGATATACAATACATACATCTTCATTATTTTATAATGAATTATAAATTTATTTTTCAATGTTTGCATCTTACTATATAGTATATTTACGTAAAAGTACGTAGTTAAATTTACACTCATTTTGAATTCTACCTCGATAAAAAAAAAAAAAAAAAAAAAAAAAAAGTTTGTAATTTATTTAAATTTATATATACGAGAAATTTTTTCAAATATTCCCCCAAGAATATTGGAAAATATGAATTATACGTTTTTTTAAATATTTTATACATAATATATATATTCACAAACGTGTAATATAATATGTAGCTACACGAACAAGTAAACGCAGATTCGCTGGATACGGTTAGAAACAAAGTCAAGCAATGATAAATTAAAGGAGAATATTCACAACGGTTTCATAATATAAAGCCCGCATTTGCAATGACGGCATTTTTTGCAATTACAACGATTTTAAGCTTCCCTTTGGCGCACCCGTTTTGCATCACCAACGCGTAGCGTTTCCCCCTTTAATCACGCTAATCACCGCACGTGCGCGCAATCCGTGCAAACGAGAAGTATGAGGATTACGTTAACGAACGGATTAAAAGCCTGGTATTGTCAATCCCGATGCATCCGATCCTCCGTTTAATATCGCGTTTAATCCTTTCTGTGCGCTATTAATGCGGGCTGTATCGATGATTGGACTTTCTTTCGTGTTTTTTTTTCTTTCTCTCTTTTTTTTTTTTATTCTGTGAGACTTTAAAATATCGAATATTGAAATTTCTGGCATTTGACGAGCGAGAAATCTTGATGCAACAATCGATTTACTCTTCTTGTAATGTAGATATTTTGCACTGTACGCGAGAAAGGCGTCGTGTAAACATCACGTAGACAATGCACGGCGAAATTGCGGGCAATTTTATAGCCTGTGGCAGCTTGTAGTTATAAAACTCGTATCGCGTAGCGTTGAAAGCGAACTGATGTCGGTCGCACGACATACCCGACTTGCATTCATCTCTCTTGCGGCATTTAGCAGCGAACGGACGATATGAGAAAAGGGTGAAACGACAGAATTAAATGTGCCGGTCACGTATATACCGTCGCCGACCGTAAGTCGGAAGTTTAAAAAACCTTTAAGCGTTCGGCGAAACGATTTGCACGACCTTGCCAAGTAATAGCTTCCACCTACTTAAAGTCGCCATTTCTTCAATGCCGACGTGTTGCGACGACTTCTACTGTTACGCCATCGTCTAAATTAGTCAGTTTGTCGATGGGAAGGTCGATTTGAAGATCGAATCGGGGAGGGACAAAACAATACGCAAAAAATCGATCGATTAAAATTGGTTACTTCTCGGTAACGTAGCGTGCATATTCGTTTTTGCGTTAATTCGAAGCAATTCACCGCGCTGCTCTTTTTACGGTATCCCGGAAATCACGAGGTGGATCTATTTTTGCGTTTCGTGACATTGACTCGATTTATTGGATTATTGTATATGAAATTTTGTTTTTATATCAACTATCTTTCACAGATGATTTGGAAAGAAAAATGAATTCTATTTTTAACGGAAACGTTTTGCGCGTGCTCGACGTTCGTGGGAAATTCTTTCAAATATAAAAAGAAGAGAGAGAGAGAGAGAGAGAGAGAGAGAGCTTTTTAAAGAAAGTCATTAACTTATCTCGTTGCACTCGAATATTAGTTAACTCTAGTCTACAGATAATCGATTCGATAACTCCTCTTTGACATCACCATTTTGGTAAAGAGGGATTTATTGACCTATAAAAACCTATAAAACCTATTGGTCTATTTCGAATAGTGCCCTACTGTGCCACAAAGCGACTATATTGTTGGCTTTGTTGTAGGTATTCCGCTCGCTGAAACGCTTGCATAGACCTCAGTAGACACCTGAGTATATCACGCTGTTAGAGAGACAGCACGAGATCAGTTAAGATCTGGCATACCAATTTTCTCTCTCTCTCTCTCTCTCTCTCTCTCTCTCTCTCTCTCTCTATATATATATATATATATATATCAACCTGTTAGATCAGGTGGCTTAATACTCGCTCGATATAGGGTAATTCGCTCAATAGGTTACATTAAACAAGCTTGAATCGCTGAAATGGATGTTACGAGCTGTCTAATGGTTGTTCTCTACTCTCTCTCTCTCTCTCTCTCTCTCTCTCTCTCTCTCTCTCTCTCTCTCTCTCTCTCTGCCTCTATTTCTGTTATATATGTAATATGCATAAAAACGATAGGTGCACTACCAAACAAAAATTTTGAAATTTCAGCAAGAATCTGATTAAACACTATCTCTTTCCGCAATTTTTTAATATACAATTGATTTTAATTGAGTATCTCGTTAACTAATTTGTAAATTAAAAATTTGCTGAAATAAAATGCTCTTAAAATTAAATTAAGTTTGACGACATTTATTTTTACGTTTTAGTTTTTATTCGCGCATGCCCAAACATTTGCTTATTATTTAAAATAATCTTTTGCTACAATATTTCTATATTAAGGAAGTATCGATTTGAAATTGATTAAAAGACGTTTCTAATATATCTTGCAATTTTTGAAAAATATTTTATATGCTATTTCGCGATATACTTGGCGCATATAATCGGGAATGGAATTTTGTTCGCGACAGAGATGACATCTCCATTAAGGATGGAATTATGACAGGAACAGGGACATAGGCGCGCCTCGTGTCCTGGACCGTGTCCAAGCCACGAGGAATTTGGGAGTTCGCTTTCCATGCACGCAATGCCGTCTGCGGAGTCACCATTATGCAAAGCATTCCATACCGTGAGGGCCGCAGGATCCTCGAACTCGACACCTAGCTATTCGCGCACCCAGACTCTTGCGGCGACGTCGACGTCGAGAACGATGCCACTACTGCATCGTATTTCGTCCTTAGCCACATCCGCAAGAATGTCGCTCTTTTTGCCATCTTTTATGAAAGGATTAAAATCTATTATCAACTAATTAAAATCCGATAATTAAATCTCGTTCTTCTATTTTTTTTCTGAGCCGGCGGGGGAGGGGGGGGGGCTTAGTTACATTTATGATTTAATACGATAGAAAAATAGGTGATTTTATTCAAATACAATATTATCGAAAAAATATTGAAAAAAGTTTATTAATACACTTTTTATATTATGTAAAAAAGTAATTTTTTGAATTTAGATAGCTATTATGCTTCAAAAGATACCGAGGAAATAATTTATTCTCAACAAAAATTATTAATCGTTTCTATAATATAATACCTTGAATTAGTTTTGCGAAAATTCATAATTTATTTATTGTTCTCTTTCAAAGATTGCAACTATGAGCAAGTAATCAATTGTAGCCGAAAAGAGGCAGTAGGGATAATAGTCTATTATTAATCGCGTCAGATATGGGACAAGCTTCAAATCCTTTGCACCTTTGATATATATGAATGATAATGCAGGTCTAAAATAACGCTGTGAACATATCACGTCCGGTAGATTAAGGATTCTAGCCGTTTGAGTTTCTGCGGGAATCAGCCGCGCGTGCTACTTGTGGACCACAAATATTTCGACACCATCGTGCTCTCATGGTGAAACTATGAAAATTTAACGCGTTTTATATGGAGAGGATACTCCATGACGCTGAAATAAATATAACGTAGCGCGCTTGTACGATAGTCGTTTAGCTATACGTGCACCCACGGGTGCGTCGTAGGTTAATGCACCGGTTGGCAATGTACACGCGAAAAATAAAGAGCGGCAAATATTTTTGCGCGATGCCAACGCCAGTGTGTCAATGTTTACATTGATAATTATTATGTATACTACATAACGTCGCTAATAATAATTGTACCCATTTTCATAAATCTGAATATATCGGAGTAATAAATATTCGTGCTGATTAATTATTACCCTATTATTCTAAAAATAAGCAATCTTCAAATTAATTGTACATATTCGAATGGATTTATCTACAAGACGTGATTAAATTTAAATTAATGTCATTTATTAGAATGTCAGTTTTGTCAAGAGATAATAGTAGTTGCGTCTGAAATTTGATATCATTAATGTTTGAAGCAAGTTAATAAAATTCTCTAGAAACTAATAAATTTAAATAAACATATAATTGAACTAAAATTGAAAAAGTATATAAAGATATATGAATTATAATGAAAATATAAAATATTTATTATAAAATAAGAATAAAATTAGTAGAAAATAATTAATCAGCTCGAAAAGATATCGATTAAGTAAGAATTATTAAGTAATGTTGTATAAATGGATAATAATATTGATCCTATTGCTATCCTATTATCGAAATAGATTTCTCATTGGCGTTCAATATCAATTTCGAGGCGACGGTTACGAAAGGAGATATTTATTGCCAAAAATGTAGCATGCTTTCCACGCTAAAAGATCCGCGATCGGTCGAAGATTTTCCGCTATGTCAGACAGTCCGCGATAGCCTTTTTGTATTTCCCTACATCGATTTTCACAGAGAGACATTTGTCTGACATTGCTTTTTCCCGCTCTCTCACGTATAGACGATAGATACTGGTCATTATTATTTCCCATTTATCTCTTAATCGAAATATATATCACGGGATTTGCAGAAATAGCTAAGAAAAAGAGAAGCTGCTGCTCGCATAAATCATTCCCTTCTTTGCAGCTCGCTACATTCGCGCCATCATCCATTTTGGAAGCAACGTAGATCAGATTTCGAGAATCTCGTTGAAACATATATATCGCGATGATTTGCAGCAAATTATTTTACTCGAATTAATTGTGTTTCGCAATGCAACTATCTATATATATTTTCACATTCTACAAATTACGTTCATTGTTATTGTAAAACGTCGAGCATTTCTCGAGAGATTCTCATTGTTCTTTCCGATTTTATTTGATCAAATAATTATTTGAAGTAAATAAATTCTCGCGAATATGTAGATTATTTTCGATTCGCTTCAAACCGCTTTCGGCAAACCGAAATAAACGAAAACGAAAGAATGCATCCTTTGTGAACGCGCTAGCGATGAAATGCTTTTCGCGGGAAATAGTTTCGCCCTTTCGCGATATTGGATATCGCGGCTTCTGATTCTCGCATACTCGAAAACCCGAACAGGAATAATCGCATAATCGGATAGCGCAGGTTACTATTCTCCATGCATCCTCTTCCGTATTCACCCGTTTTGGTTTTCATGTCGGTCTCGAAAGTTCGCACGCGATCCGACAGTTACGAAACTAGTTTAACTTTATCCAATAGAATTATTAAATGATCTCTTATTCATAATGCACTTATATTGCAGATTGTTCGCTGCCTTCGATTTTTATACTACTCTATTTATCGAAATCTCTCTCATATACCAGAAAAAAATATCTTATTAAATCTTTTATGTTATAATTTTTTTTTTTAATCTTGGAACGTCTTTTTTGTGTGCTTTTAAAGTAGATATAATTCATTAATTTATTATATATTATATATATATATATATATATATATATATATATATATATATATAAAGTTTCTCTGTTTTTAAATAAAAAATATTTACAACAGGAAAAAATAAATATATAGTTATCTCATCATTTTCCACGTTAATACTTTTCTTTTCAAGTTAATACATCTTTTTGCTAATAATTCTACAATTTTCGTATCTCAAAATGCAAAAGTGATCGGGCACGAAAATGCGAGGAGAATATTTCTATTGTAAGTTACTATGCATGTGCAATCGTAATGCTGCGAGAGATATCGACATCATCTCATTAGAACCTAAAGTTTCGCGTCGCGGAAATTGCGCGACATAATTGTAATTAGGGATAGTTAACGTCACGTGGGATGGAGACAGCCGGCGGAGTTATTTGCAAATTAGGAGGTGGTGAATTCGGTCCGAAATGACCTTTCTCGCCAGCGGCGAAGAGAGTCTTACGAAGAGCATCCTCGCGGCTCGGAAGTTGCTGAGTTACCAACTACTCGACGCTTCAATCGACCGGATAATCTACTAGTCTGTCTCGTTCCCCGGGGGGCAGTAGCTTGCACGTCCAGATAACTATGCTTTCGAGATCACGAGAAAGAGAGAGATAGGCACAAAGAAAGAAAGACGGAGAGTGAAATATTATCTCATCGATGGAACGCGAGTAATACCGCGATAAATTCTGTCGTCGAACTACTTTGAACTTGGCTTACTTAAAACTTAAAATAGTACGTGGAGAGATCCTGCGAAGGATCTTTATATAACCGTAAAATTTGAGAAATATTATCAATCAAACGTTTCGAATAATTATAGCGAGCGATAAATTTGTCGCCAGAAATCAAATCCATTCCTGTCGAAACTATCTCTTAGTGTTCGTCGTTCGCAGTAACAAGAGAGATACTTTTCTTTAAATTTAAACAAGTGCACTCTCTCGACTGCGTTAGCGCATAGTCGGCGATAGTGGCGAGTGGCATAGCGGTTATTGTTCGGGCTCTCGGAGCGAGGCTATTAAGCGGCGGAGGAAGATTATGAGAACCCGCTTCTCTCCTTTGATCCCTTGAGCATGACCGAGAGGAGCCTCACTTCCTTCGTGCGGAGATCGGGAAGTTAGTAACGGAAGGATTCGTCGGTTATACGTTACGGACCACGGATTTCATTCTCCTCCTTCGCCTCTTATAATTCGCGGCCGCTATTATTCCGCCTTTATCTCCGTCTTTGGGATAATGGCAAGAGACATCGATTCGTACGACGAGCGTGCTCGGATCACATTGTAGGGGGCTATATAGTTAATGCTAGCTGCATATTGGAGAATAATACGCACACGGACAATGTATGTATAATCGATTTGAATCGACTACAATTCTAAACTGTAATACGAATAAGATCGTGTTTTAATCTCCTAAAATTGCATTTTTATTAATGATCAGAGATTATTATAAGAGAGAATTTTGAGATATTAAAACATTATTTAAAAAACTATAAAAAATATAGAGAGGGGAGTTATGACAGAAAAAAATTCAAAAATGTCGATGTGCAAGTAGCTTAAGACACTCTCAATGGAGAAAACATCGCATCGAGAGTCATCATGCAACGTCATCGTGCGTGACGGGTGTCTGCTTATGGTTGAACTTCGATCTCCGATCTTGTGACCTTGCGGAAACAGATGGTACCTTTGTCTTCGTCTTCTTCCTCGGGCTGTCACTGAAAAAGCCAGCGAAGAAGAAGAGGAAGAGGAAGATGTAGAAACGCACGTATGCCAAAGATGTACAATGCGCGAGTTGTATATTATACCGCTCTGAATCCTGATAGAAGCTTCATTGTCTGCTGCGAAGTCCTCGTTTCTACCGAAATCTTGAATATTTATGACATTTGCTTATACGAACGCCAAGTTCCTTGGGCGAACGCGAGTTCAGATTCGTCTCAAAGGACGAAGTCGAGAGAGATTCTGTGCCGCGAGGATCTTGGATATGGCGCGCCTTAGACGACGATTTATCATGGTCTAGGGAACCTTTCGCGTATGATCCTACGATCTTTGTTGATACAAGATACCAGCACACGAGAGAATCTAGCGAACGTGGCTCTTAAAATATGGAAGGAATATATCTTTTACTTCGAGAAGAATTTCCAATATTTCTATATTTGAGATGGAAGCCGCAAACTTATTTTAAGAAAATAAAAAATTTTATAATGATTGGAAATTATTGAGAATACACAGAAATAAATTAAATAATTTAAAATACAAATAAAAGTAAAATGTATCTACTCTTTAAAAAATCGATACTGGAATATGAAAATATTTTGGAATCCCTTTTTCTTTATTCTCTCGATTATTGTCTTCTTTTTCTTCCATTTAATTGAAAAATCTTAATAATTACGATATCTCTCTTAGTCTGACTTCTTCCCTTCGACCTATCCGGTATAGGTGACTCTACCGATAACTATTAGCGTTTTCGAATAAAGCAAATTTCATCGCTTTGAGAGCGATTAAATCCAATTTATTATAAATATATGTTTGACCAAATAAGTTTTAAGAGAATCTGATTAATATAAATATATGATACATTAATAATATAACTAATATAAAGTACATCTCCTGTGTTTTTGCTACTATTTTGTTCCGATTAATCTATCAAACGCTTAAAGTATTTCATTGATTAATAATTTAAGTATCCCAAATAATCAAGATGGTATCTCTAATATATGATGTCATTAATCGGTCTCATCTAATCCGTTACCTCAAAATAAAATAAAATTTATTACTCACCGGCACACTGATGCGCAACAGCGGAGTTGTTGGTCTTGAGGCTACTTGTCTGTAACATACATATATAAAGTCTAAATTATAATAGCGGCCAAAATATAATTAATATTTCGTGCGGAATATTTTAAATCCGATGCGTACAATACTAAGAAGCTCTATGTAAATATGAAACAATTTTATAAATTATAAAAAGATTTTTTTTCAAATAGAAACTTTTATAGGATTTATGTAAATCTTTCTTTTTAATTTTCTCTTGATTAATTCATTTAAATCAAAAGACGGAATTAATGCGCGTACGCGATTTTTAACAACCGATATAAAAATAATAAATATTCACCCTAGGGTTACTCCGCCGGTGCAGGATGCCTCCCTAGGCCTCCTCCTCCTCCTCTCAGAATGTCAGCGTCGCTACGTAGATCTGTAACATATAAATAGAAGATGCAAATTGTAGCAACGCTCAAAATAATTAATATTTCAAAAATTTTATTATACACATAGAATTTTATACTCGATACATATAATAATAAGCAAATTAATAAAATAATTTTATAAATTTTGAAAAAAAAACTACTAATAACTATAATAATTTCATATAAAAGCTATAATCTGAAAAGAAAACTTTTACAATTATAGCTTTTATATGAAAATCTTTTTCTTTCTAATTCTCTCTTGTCTAAATCATATAAATAAATAAAAAAAAAAAACAAATTATGCGATTAATCACTCAATTTAAATTGCACGTATGCAATTAATAAGTAATTAATATACAAATAACAATTTACTTACCACAGGATTGCTCCACCGGTACGCGATGCCTCTCCTAGGCCTCCTCCTCCTCTCAGGTTGATTCACACGCGCGATACTTTGAACGACACTCCCGCACTTTCGAATTTCGGCACGATCGAACCCCGCTTTACGTGAGAATCACACTTGGAGTCGACAAGTCGGGAATTCACCGATTACTTCGAGCAAAGGTTAAGCGGAAGCGGAAGAAAACGAAATCGATTGATGGAATCGTCGCGAATGGGGTTCGCTCGACTCTTGACCCGCGCCTGCTCCCATCGAGGGCCGACTAGAACTTCGTTAGGAACGATTTCATACGAACCACCAAGTCTCTATCGTACAGACTGAGCCGGGTTTATCGTAAGGCTGATAGACGGGTCGAGAATGAAGATACCCACCCTCTAGGTGCTAACAATCTAGATCACTTCGAAAGCGGGCGATCAACTTCTCTAGCGAGCGAAAATCGAACCTAATTAGTACAGCCGACTCCTCAAATGCCAAACATGTTAGTATTGCTACAATGTGCTGTTAGACGGTACAAGAGAAGGGACCCATTAACGACGATTCCAAAACAATCGACCGAACTCTAACCGATTCGGGCCGAACCGTTTGTCGGAGCAGAACGTGCCCTCAACAGCCGATTCTCGAACCGAAGTTCAAGATTAACCGCGCGAACATGCATCTATACTATGCACGAACATACGTTGCTACGCGGTCGGCATTCACCTCAGCCGCGATACTGAGGCGTTTTAACATCGCGCCTGCATTAATATATTAAATTTATTAATACATAAATATTTATATAATATATAATATTAATATAGTATTAATATTAACTGATATTAATATAAAATTAATTATATTAATAAGTATTAATATATTAAAGATTGCAATGCTGAGAGACATCCCATTTAGCCGGCAACGAAGTATGATTCTCGATGACAATCGTGAAAACGAGATAAAAGTCCAACGCGAAGACGCGACGACGCGAAAACGCGATATCGCGAAAACGCGACGCATCGTTGCTCGTACGGCACGATGACGGCAACGACGACGCACTAATGTGCGTTCAACGCACAAATGCGCGTGCCACATATGAGCCATTGTGCGACTCGTGGCAATGCTGTGTCGACACGCGACGCGGAAGACGCGAAAGCCGTCCGCGGCACGATGACGGCACCGACGACGCACCGCTACTTTATTGCTCGAGTATCGCCGCGCGAATGATAACACGTAAGAAAGGAATTTGAGCATCTCGCCCCACTACGGTTCTATTCAAGTGGCTTTGTATAAATGATAACAAGACCGTGATACATAAACAATGTTTACGCGCGCCAATGTTTACGCCGGCAAGGCCAAATACCATGTTACGTATTGTCCTAATTCGCTGACGAAATATTTTATATTATAAAATATATATGCGAAATATTAAATTAGATAAGTATTTTAAATTACAGATCATTTATTTATTAAACGATTAATGTATCATGGAGCTTATCGTTATTATAATTATTCGATTTTGCGATTCGTTTTATAGCACGTTCTTAATCCAAATTTCTTATTTGATTAAATGAATAAATTACAAAATATGTGATTCGAGATCTATCATCGTGATATATATATATATATATATATATATATATATATATATATATATATATATATATATGGTATATTCGTGCTATTTGCGCTCTCGGGCCGGCAGTTGATACGATATAAATATGTAACGGATCGAGACAATTCCAATGCAGATACGCGAGAACGATTACATCCCTATATAAGTTCGCATAATTTAGCGGCATCACGTGAATATTTGTTCATGCAAATAAAAAAAAATACACATTTATCAAAACTACGCGCCGACGATAAGAGCATTTTCGATTCGCAGGTGATCGATTAAATAAATAGCAATTTTTATGAGCTTGTTTTTAATATATATGTATATATATATAAAACGACGATAGATCTCGAATCACATATTTTGTAATTTATTCATTTAATCAACTAAGAATTAAAGTAACAGAAAAACAAATTATAAATTATCGTTTCGTTATAATATATATATATGTAGTTACATATTATTTATAAATGTTAATTAATTATTAATTATATTATAATATCAAATAATTACCCGATACTGATCGCAATCGCGTTTAGAGAAGGAATTGAATTGTTTTCCTATTTCATTATAAATCACGATATTTCCCTATAATCAAGATATATTGAATTTTAAATTTGCAAAAATATTGGAAAGAAAATAACCAATTAATTTTGATAAAGGAAAACTTGTTTTACCTTTTAATAAGATATATCATCCAGTTTGCCCAAACATTCTCTATATTTCTTATTCCTTCTTTAGCTGAAATTATGAAAACGCGCAAACAAACTTGTCGCGCGAACGAGCGGAAGCTCACGGTAAATGGTTAAAATTTAGCTCTAATATTGTTCCCAGGAGAGTGCGCGAGAAGGCGAAGAGTCTGCAGAGTTTAGGCTGCATTAGCTTTTAAGCCACTTCCGGCGGTAACGTAACGTAACGCGGGTGGTGGTTTGCGCGGGCATTTATATTTAAAGTTTCGCCGCATAGCAGTTTGCATTAATTACTCTTGTGAATAAACGCCCATCGAGAGGATGGCCATTGTCGTTCCATTCCAAGGCTGGGCCAAGTAAATTCATTAATTCGTTTCTTTTATGCATCTCTCGCTTGTTGTTTGGGAATTACAATGTTACGAGTTTGTTTTGTCTCATTGCTGAACTAGCGGCGATCTATCAGCTTTATTATAGATCTACAAAAAAAGGAAAAAAAAACAATGGGTGACAGCGTTCTCATCCAGCGATGTGACATGTGTCTTATTTTCTATGCGCGATTTAACCAATTTTTGCCGTTTTTCCCGCGAATATGAAACGAATGAAAAATTGTTTTGACGTCCAAAATGTGTCAACCGTCGAAAAAACATGAAATGTAACATGATATTACGTAACATCACATATCGTTGATCAGTATTAGTTTCAATAAAATAAATAATCGAAACTAGGATTTTCAAACATTTCAAATAACTCGAATTATTATACAATAGTATTTGACCGATTTGATTCTTTTATATTAATCGACAATAATTGCTCTACGCTATAATAAATTCGATAATACTATATATAGATAATCTGCATCTTGACTCGCTTATAAAAAATGCTTACAAAATATTTAAATACGATGCACAAAATATATCCTATGAATATTTACTAATTTTTTCTTTTTATTCTTTTACAGGTAAGTTCACATGTCGATGATCACAAGTATTACTTGCTATTTGGTAAGTGATACAATACATTACAGTAATTTAGTGACAATTTATTTATAGGGAAAAAGTGAAACTTAGAATTTAAGTTTTTCCACGTATTGTATACTTCTTGTAAGTTTATGTTCCACGTGTGTGAGGCTTTTCCTTAATTTCCGTAATTCTGCACGCGACGATTCTTTCGCGAAAAGGTTGATCATCGCCGCAGTTTCGCTTAAATGGATCGTAACATTCTTATCGATACGTCCCCGGAAATTGCGCATAATGAAGCGCCTCGTCCACCGATGTTTATTTTAAGCGATACCGATTTATCAGGATAATGACGAGGAAGCAATGTGCGTCGAGGCGCACCCTCTTTCCGGAAACGCGCGATTATACTCCTGCACCGCTTAATTCAATGCGATTACAATGCGACCGCGAGCTTTCATATTTAATCGCCCTTAATTGACGCGATCGAGCGAAAAAGAATTAACGGAAACGGTTCCTATAAATTGTTTAGAAATATGGCAATTGTTTCTGGATTTGACATGCAACGACTTTAGCAAAACTCAGTAGAAAATATAAATGGATAGTTTATAAAATAATTTGTAAAATTTACAGATATGTTGCTTCATCAGATTAGAGAGTAATTTTATTTCGAAAGAACAATTCAACCATCATGTTTTAACTATTATATAGATAAACTTATATAGTTATAGCTATTATATATACTATTACACACATATACAGTTTCCGATAACTTTTTAATTTTTAAAATTAATATTTTTGTAATTATTTTTTTACGATTTTTTATAATATTTAGATATATTTAAATAAAGAATCAAATTAATAAATTTCTATTTTATAAATATGACATTGAGATTTTATACTTTTTATAACGATCCTCTTGTTATAGGTATTATTATACGATATCACTTAAAAACTTATTTGAATTGACAAAATGGAAATAGTCAACGCTTTTCAATAATGCATATTCAATTGACACTATTTTGATCAGTTTGACTGCAATTAAATTTAATTTTTATAAGTTTGTTTTCTATTGAAAATGTATTATCAATTCTGATCGTAACTGGCAACAAGTATTCTGAAAAAAAATGAAACTTTTGAATAAAATACAAAATGGAAGCTTGACAATGGTTAAAAATCATTCTTTTTGTATCTTTATTATACGCGTACGAAATATATTTTTAATTAAAAACAAGCTCATAAACATTGCTATTTATTTAACCGATCACCTGCGAATCGAAAATGCTCTTATCGTCGGCACGCAGTTTTGATAAACGTTTTTTTTTTTTTTATCTGCATGAACAAATATTCACGTGATGCCGTTAAATTATGCGAACTTATAGAGATGTAATCGTTCTCGCGTATCTGCGTGGGAATTGTCTCGATTCGTTACATATTCATATCGTATCAACTGCCGGCTCGAGTGCGCAAATAGCACGAAAGCGAAAACACACTGAGTGATAGTTAGATTATAGGTGAAAAAAACGCCACCGAAAAGTGCAGTACCGCGAAAAATGGTGACCGCATAAATATTGAATCCTGACGGTCAATTTTTTTGCATTATCGTATCAAACTGAAATTTATTCTTTCCAAATTATAAAAATATTTATAATTATTTATATAAATAATCAATTTCTGCTTTTTAAAAATATAGATTTAGGACGGTTTTGGAAAAAATTCTCTAATTTATAAATTGCCATTTATTTACTGTTTATAATAGACTTTAGAGAGAAATAATATTTCTACTTTGAAGTGCAATATATATCACATTGGCAGCAAGAATAGAGGCGATATTTACATTCGTCGCTTTATCACAAATCAGAGAATTGGAACGACGGATTATCTCATTTTCGAGTTCGGTTACGCATCCCGAATTATTAATTATAACGAAATTTCGATTGGCTAATTCGTATTGTTATGTTAAGTACGCGAATACATTCGGTTGAGTTGGCAAACGTGCGGTTATTGTGATCGTGCTTTGCCCGTAATCTGCGAAACTATTGCGATGTAATTTTGCGTTAACTCTTATTCTAATGGCTCGATCTATTATATTTGGTTTATATTTCGATGATGATTTACACGGCCACGGACGATAAACTACAGTATTTATCTTTAGATATATCGCCGCATATGTTAAATCAGTATAATTACTTGCACGTGTGTATTTGAACGAAATATTTGGTGCGCGTATTATACTGGAGAAACATTGTCAAAATATTGAGGGCACGATACATATTATATTATATGGATTTCGTAGTTGATGGTTATTTTATGTATCTGACATATTACAATTTAGCTATGACCTAACTTCATCAAAAGCTATTATCGTGTCAGTAAGTTGATTGATGCTACCAATAATCAAACATTTTGTATATATTATGCACAATATTAAACAACAATTTAGCATTGACAGAAATTATGTAAAGCATAATAAATTTTCATCGAAATATGACGAGATTACTTTTATTTGTTTTATTGATAGATTTATTTTTCGTCAAGATCTTTTGATCTAGAGTCGATGTTCTCTCAAAAAAAAAAAAACCCGTTTGCGATATATATATATACTATATGTAATATTTTATTGTTGACGGAAATTGTGTTATTGCAAATTTTAATTGCGCGCGTGTATGTGAAACGTGACAACGGCCTCTCTATTTTTTACCGACAGATTTATTTTTCATAAAAACCGTTTGATCTAACATCAGCACATTTTACTGTGAGAAAAATGAGCCGCAAAAATCGATAAAGAATCTGGCAGCGGTGTTGGAGTCAAAAGCTGTCAAGCGTTACGTGGACGTCAGCCAGTCGTGCGAAACTTTTGTAATCAAATTCTCTTTTTTTTTGGAGAGGAAGGCAGGGACGTTATATTAAATCAACGTTGAGTCGGTGAAACTTCACAGAGGGAGAAAGAGAGAAGAAGCATGCTTATTAATTAAATTATTGTTCCAGGACAGTCCTACGAGTTGATTCGAACGTAAAAGTTTGCCTCCACATTGAAACTCATTCTAAAAATAGGGCTATCGTGATTTATTCGACGAACCATCTGGCGAGTCTGTCATAAATTTAGTCGCTGATTTATACCGCGTTGTATAATATTTCGTCGTGTCCCCGTATTATGTGGACATCGCCACCGTTATTATTTATGGACTATTATCCATGAATTTAATCTATCGAGAAGCGTCAAAGTTCTATCAATTTTTCATCAATTTTTCACAGCATAAATTTTTAATCTCTCTATCTCTCTTTCTCTCGTTTCGGGAAATTTTTTTCATCTATTCAGCGATAAATAAAAATATATATAATGTTTATAAAATAATTATTGCACTCTACATAATATGTCTTTCATATTAACAAACATCCATGTTACGTTATACCAATTAATGCGGTAAAAAAATATAATTGGTAGAATTTTTTAAATTTTTATGACGAAATTTGTTAGTTTTCATGATAGATAAATTTATTATTTTCATTATTTATAACTGACATAAAATATAGCGAGATTGCACTCCGGCATTTATGATTTACGTACATGTAACAACGTCATACCTATGTGTATAATAATGCGCGGGATAAAATAAATATTTTTTGAAATCGGGATATTGCCGGTGACATTTGCATACGTGCTTCGTAAAATCGTGCGAGTTTATTTGCGCGAAAACCCTCCTACGAAAATCGTTCGAAAGATTTAATCGTCATTTAAATCCAACAGGCAAGAGTGATCACTTCTACCTTCGAACGACAATTTATTTATTTTATTTTTTGCTTCGCATATTATCGATAATGAGAACAATGCGGATTTGGTGTGGATTCATTTATCTTATCGAAACGATGCATTATTAACGAGAGAGCATTATCGCGTACCATTATTTGAAACACTTCGACGCGTCGCGCGGCCGGAAATCGACGTTTGTCGCGAATTCAATGAATGAATTTATTCGCTAGTTTCGCGCGCGCTCGATTTGTCGTTGTCCATGTTCCAATCTCGCAAACCATTATTCCCTTTAATTCGCTCACGTGACTGAATTTAAATAATGTTGAATTTTCTGGCGATTACAATGTGAACAAGAGAAACTTAATACGTATTAAAATTAAAATTATGTGGAATCGAAATCTAGGTCACATTGTCTATGAAATATAAGTTTTTTTATGCAAACTTGTGTGCAGTATATATATATGTATATGTATATATATATCTTTGAATATTTCTGAATGTGAAGATTTATTGAAGATATGACGAATATTTCTGAATTAAAACTTTACATGTCACATATTGTATTAATATAATACAAATTTAATATGTCCTCGCTTTTAAAACATACGCTTTATTGAATTCCAAAGTTATAGAATTTTATAACAAATTTTTATATCGCGTTATAATATAATAATGTTTTCAGAATAACATTATCGAGAAAGCGTTTCGATGATGAAGTAATAAAATAAATTAATTTACACGTTTGAATCAATAATCCGATTGGATTTCGTATCTTCATTTTGTGCACTTTTTTTTTTATCAGCCATAGAAATTACACTTGATTATTTGACGTATTTTAAGCAGCGTGTAAAAAATCCTACGGATCGTCATGATACAGCATGGCTTCGTCGACGTGTCTTTATTCTCTCACCGCTCGTAAGTAACGCCGCCTATTATTGCTTTGAGACAAGATATTTCGCACGATTTATCGCAGCCATTACCAACAATGGACGGCGCGAAATGAAGACGGACAAGAGAGAATTACTCGTTTCGAGACGAAGCGAAAGTAAAAATTTTGCAAAGAACGTCACTTGGCTGGAAGCAATTTAATTTGTCGTTATCCTTCTGATTTCGCGCGATAACGTCAAATTTACATTTAATAGCGGCTTTGCGCGACATTATTAATGCATTTATTTTTTTTTTTTTTTTTTTTTTTTTTTTTTTTTTTTTTTTTTTTTTTTTAGTTGAGAATGAATCCATAAATTCTTGTTATTAAGTGTACGCTAAACATTTGTCATATTTTAAGAAAATATATATTGGGAAGCATTATATAAAGTCATTTTGAAATAATCTTTCTCCTTAGTTTTAATATTTCAACACACATTTCATTTTTCAGGTAATAAATTTTATTTGACGTTTTGCAAAAAATGAATAAAAGTTGATAAAATTTAAATCTTTTTATTATTTCTGCGTTATAACTTAGTCTATGATATTTAGAATAATTGCGGCACGCGATATCCGTTGCAGCCGGCGTTATCGAACCTCCGTGTGCGCTTATTTCTTTCTTTTTTTTTTTTTTTTTTTTTTTTTTACATCAGCCGCGCAGCCGGAGCAACTTTCTCTATCGTTCTCTCTCTCTCTCTCTCTTAAGTCACGTTATCTCTTATCGTTAATAAATTTTCCCTTATCCCTTGCTTTCCTTTTTCCTCGTCTCTGCATCCGGTGCACCGACGAGGAGAGGCGATCTCTCGGTGAAAAAAGAACAAATAAACTATCAACGAACGGGGATGAGTTACCTGCAGCCTGACTCTCGGATCCTTTCAAAGCCGATTTTTCCATCGCTTTAATTGTAAACGCCATTTTTATTGCTTTGCACTAATATTGTACGCGATACGTATCGCTCGTAAGGCTGATTTATGATAGAGACCTAGGATTATTACCAGTGTTTCTTTTTTCTTGAGATATTCTTCACTTTTTATTCTTTGGTCGAATATTTTTAGAAAAATTTATTTTATACCGTAGACATTCAAAATTTTAAATTAAGAAACCTGAATTCTAAATCATAGTAACTCCATAATTACATTTGCAGGAAAAATAATTAATGTTTTATTTTTATATTTCCCTTACAATTTTTTTTTTTTTTTTTTTTTTTTTTTTAATTACATAACTGGATTTAATAACATACTTACATATGTATATATATACGTACATTTCATGTTTTTTGTTGTTTTTTTTGAACTGTAATAAAGATGGATACATCGTGATATAATTTAAAATTTAGATGTGTTTTAATATTTACAAATTTATTTATATATGGAAAATAGGTGCGCGCGTGATATCGTTTATTTACCTTTTTTTTAAATCGCAGATTTATTTGATTCAGTTCTGATGTTCTTCAAATCTCGAAATTCCGAGGCTGGACCGGAATTCTTAATTAATGATAGGCAAGTAATAAGTGAGTGGGAGAATACGCAGAGTCTAAATGTACGACTTCTGGGATAATCCATATAAACGTCACGGCAGAATACTCGTCTCGACAATACAACGCCGGTCGAGGTCGCCGCGTCATTTACGAATATCTAATTACGAGGAACGGTCTTACCCGAGGGAGGCAACTTCGCCGTCCTCAGAGCTTGCCCGTAATGGAATTGTTGGCCCGGTTATTCCGCTGCGGCCAGCAAGTGTAATGACAAAATACATGAGATTCTGTCGCGCTCGATGCAAGTATGCCGTGCGTTAAGGACAATCCCAACGGTCACCAAATTTCTGCCGTTACCGTTTATACAAGATGTCCCGACATACTCCATCAGGCTTAAGCATTTGATATGAGCGATCTCCTGAATATTCATAAATAAATTACGACGTCGGAAGCAATTTGATATCGTGCGCTCGGATTCGTAGAAATCTAGAGACATATATTTGTATTTATTTATATACACGTAGAATAAATAAAACTTGCTGCTTTAAATTGAACGTGAATTAAATTGATCGAAGAAAAATCATGTTCCCGCTGCTTGAAGGAAACGTATCGGACTTTAGAATCATCGCGCGCAGATTTTGAGATTTACTATGAGAACACGTAAACGCGGCAGACGTTTCTCACTTCGGGGACCGTGGACGTGCTCGGGATTTAAAGTCTCCTCTGGTCGTCATAAGTTGAGATTTCTTTATGCGGACAACGAGACGACTCTGCTCCGTAATAACTCGCGCGAATTTTAATTTTAAGCCCTGCCCGATGGACGCACGTGTTCCAGGACCAACAACATTCTCTCTCGAGCGCGTGGGAGGATTTTCTGTGAGAGTCGATTCTCTCTGTCGGTTTTTTAATCCTCAGTATTAAATGAAAATGAAATGCTTTTTATAAATAAAAAAAGAAGGAAGAAAAAACGCCTTTTCTCCTGTAATACGCGCGTCTTTGTTTCCGCGGCTCAGCGGGTACTATAATTCAGCGCGAAAAAGTCCCGCAATGTGATCATGAAAAGTTCCTCTCGCGCGTTTTCGCGTGCCACGCTTAATGGACGTCGCAATTTCGCCGGAATTCAATTAAAGAAACGACTCCTCGCGCGCCCCGACGTTCTCGCAAGTTAGCGTGAGTCCTGGGACGGAAACGGAGAAGACGGTCGACTAATATAACTGCGTTTCGCATCGCTCCCTGATAATTCGACGAACAAATAACAGCGGGGCGCGAATTCACATTCTACTTTGAGCGTTTATCCGGTTAGCTACATTTACGATCCTTCCTCGCGTTTGTTGTCGAACTACTGTTTCAACGCAAAATCATAAATTAACTCCGCTGAATTTTACGCGACTGAGTACGTTTCGCGAAGTGTCAGTAACGAATTAAATACGGAGCAAATTAATTGCAAATGATATCGATCGGATGATAGAATATAATGCGGTTAACATAGCTACTGTGCGTTCAAACGTAAATTTTGTCCGATTTTATCGAATTTGCAATTGTTTTTTTTTTCCTCATATTTTGTTAAAATAGAGATATATAAACTCGTGATCAAAAAACTTCAATAATTTGTACAATTAATTAGTTTGTCGATTTTATTGCTTTAATTTTATAAAAACATTTATTATATTGCAGCTTAAGAAATTAGTGACATAAAATGCAATTATGTAACTTACAACTCAAGTTACATTAGATGACTTGCGCATTTTGTCTTGACTACAGATTTCCCGGCAAACGCACACGGTACATGCGACGCGTCTCGTACGCTTTTCTTCTTATTCTTCCTATACGAGGTTGTCGGTAGGCGGTCTCGATGACATGATCTAGAAATGAGATATATATCCGGTATTTCATGTATGTGTGTGTGTATGTGTAGTCCACGCACTCCTAGTAAATAATTCATCGACATCTCGCAGAGCAAGATCGCCCTCGGCCATATTACATGGATGTATCTACTCATATTGAGATCCGCGGGGAGTTTGTGTACAGGGTGGTCGTCTGAAAAGAGCGATATTTATCCTGCTCGCTTGAATTTCAAACTAGTTCTAAAAGAATCAAAGTTTATAGTCGAGCACGCTTTTGATTTAAAATGTGTTATTATATATTATACGTAATACGAGGAAGGCTATTTTTTATAGCATATAAAATAATATCTCATAAAAAGCATATATATACATAGCATATGTACACATACATACGCGGATACTATTTATTTATTATAAACAAAAAAATACAATATCAAAAATAAAAAAATTTGCATCTTAAAAAAAAAATCGTTCATTACATCGTCTTGATTACATAAAAGAAAAACATTGAAGTTAACAAAAATAAAAAATAGAAACTAGATATTAGAATTTTAGATTTTTAGATTAGGTATCAGATTTTTCTTCTTTTTTTAATTGACTTTATAATTAGCGTTATCTGTTAAATTGCAAGTTTGGTTTGTCGATTTGTTTGTGAAATTTAAAAAAAAAAAATGTCACTTTTTCTAACGATCTATTACGTGACGTTTCATCGGATATAGACGACATACTTTCATATCTTTGTCTACGGTGATTATTAAGTTATCTGATTGGTACACCCGGTACAATCGGAACTTCCCCGTATTATTTTTTCGTTTGAACAACCAATGCAGCGTGTGATCCGTAGATAGTCAAGAGAGTGCTCGTTTCTTCCGCGGCTACTCGCAGAGACAACGAGAAGAGCCGTTTCGTTGTCCAGTCACGTCGCGAACACTTGGACCCTGAGACATAAGGCAAGAAAAAAGCATCGCGGGCTATCTATTCTACGCAGAAAAAAGTCGGAGCGCCGATACGCGACGCGCATAGGCGCCGAATCGAGCGAGCAAATCTCAAGAATCGGGAATTAATTCTTTATTCCCCAGCGGGATGTTCGAGCAATCGCACGTATTTTCGGCCTCTCACGTTGTCCTTCATACAATAGACAATAGCGAACTTGAAACCCGTAGAAAGTTAATTTCCGGCATTGTTGGAGTGAAAGTCATCGTCGTGGCATCGAGTAACGCGCGTTAGAAAATTTGGTTAAAATTGTACGTTGAATAAGTAAAGATTCAGATTTTAAACTAGGTTCTATTTAAAGAAGCGTTTGCAAAATAATGCGGCATACAAAATTTTCCGATATACTGTTATCATATTTATTATCCCATGTAAATCTTCACGTTTGCATTATAATATATGTAAATTTCTTTTTCGCGTATACTTTTCTTTAACAAGTACGCTCGATGGATGCAGATGCAGTTTGCAAAAACTTTAGACAGTTTTCTCGCCCGAAAGTTTCCTCGATTTTCCACTCGATGACCTTCGGTTCGATAAAAACTCGCGCCGTCTATGCGTGATCCGACGATGGATCGATGCTTCGGAGAAAAGCCATTTTCCGGCGACACGCGTCTCTGAATTAAATCGAAGAGTATACGGAAGAGTGCCAATGTAAGCAAAGTTCGATGTAATTGACATTTGCTTTAAAGAGGATGCATGCTTATAACAGAAGAATTTTAAAAAATTCGCTCTTTAAAATTTGAAAAATTAAATTTTTAGAGTAAAATATATCATATGTGTGTATATGTATGAAAAGAAAATACACAAAGATATTTTTTATGTTTGAGGGTGAAGTTGAATGTAATAAAAATAAAGAAAAATATGATATAAAAAATTGTTCACTAATTAATATATTAGATACATTTATGCTTCGTATATGCATTTTTTGCACAATTTTGCACAATTTTTTATAAGCTGCAATTCTGATAATTATCTCCCTTAGCGACTATCGAACGCTTGTTACTTTACCGGCGTTTGTGCTAACGAATGCTTTAATTACCCGATAATCACTCTCGCAGCGTAAAGTAATAATTAGATCGGATCGGCTCAATGTTGAATCGCGAGTTTTTTTTTTCGAGTAGGCAGTCGCATCATATGATGCAATAATCACTTCCGCGTGTAGAATTAATGCACGACGCTTATCCGAGAAAATAATTCCGGATGCTATGTTAATAATACGCTAACGAGTCCATTAAATTGAGAAAACAGCATGTACAGCATAGCGAATAATTCATGCAGTTCGTAAACTTTATATAATTTTCATTTCTCATGCGAAATTATCTCGTCATATATATCTTAACTATAAACATGTCAAACTTGAGGAAATGAATTTGAATTTATATAATATAATAAGTACGAAACAAAACTTTTTTATGTATGATAAAGAGCACGAACGAAAAAATATGTGAAGAGAAATCGAAAACTTTTCTAATGTTATGCTTTCTTCTTTTTCAAAATGTATCTTCTTTTATAATGCCATTTTTCTCGATAGAAAAGAATTCCTCTAATGCCGACGATAGTGATTTTCGGCAAAATACATATATTTTGCCGAGAAAATGAACGCTATTTATCCGCGCTTTTATCTTGCTCTTTGACTTATACTGCTATACTTCGACGAATTTAAAATGGCTCAAGAGGAGCGAAATATTTTCGACAAACTCCCACGACTAGCTGCTAGTATAATACTGCGCGAATATGGGTCGTAGGGCTCGTAAGTCACGTTTATCTTCGAAATATGGCCCTATTTTTGAAAGGTCCGCCGGAGGAGTTATAAATTCCAGATGGTAATTCGGCCGTACACAACGTGGCCCATGCCCCCGTCTCTCTCCTTTTCGAGATTTATAATGCCAGTTTGTAAGTGACACGTGGACTAACAACGCGTCGACTACGAAATCATGCTGGAAGTGAAAATTTGGTTAACAAAGAAGACTTTCTTCTCTACTCCGGAACATAAAAGATACCGCGCATTTTCGCGTGAAAGATGTGCTCCGTCATGCTATTCTCATAAACCGTGATGCTTTAAACCCGGAAATGGCACCACATTACAATGCCCTCCTTTGGTATAGTGATATCTATATTACATCACTATTCAATTGTACAACAGAAATTTATTTATATACTAAGATTATGAATTTAAATTTCCTTTTGAAAAAAGATTGAGAGACTACAGATGAGAAAGGATTATATTGAAATTATTAATGACTATTTTGATTAATAAAAATTATAGAGAAAGTATAAAAATAAATATGTAGAAAAATTAATTATTTGAAACTATGTAATTTGAGAATTACAACAAAATCTAATATTGGAAAAATAAGAGATATCGGCTTTAGGAATTTAAGGACGTAATGTTTATTTTGCGGTTTGCTTTCATCCAAAACTCTGTCATTACGTAATGAAAATCGGTGGTTGTTGAAATAGTAATTTGCAATTTATTTGAAACTCGTTAAATCGATTTAATTATAGTATATTAAACGATGTCATTCAATTGTGCCGTTTTATATAATAATGAAATTTATTCTATAATTTTATTATTTCGAAACGATAAATTTACAACAATTGAATGAACATCAATTAGCTTTTCGAGCTATTTACTAGCATTAATTATTTACTGTGCTAAATATTTTTGATACTTTAAAAGCAGAAATAGCATTTTCTTTAATCGGTTCACGCGTTACATAATTAATACTAGAACAAATGAATTGTCAGACTGTTAAGAGATTTAAATCGACAGTTAGTTATCACACAAGAATCTGACAGAAAAACCAAGTTTGGGGGTTCATATAATTAAAGATTCTTTAAATTCATTTCAATCTATTTAAACATAATATATATTAAACGCGCGGTTAGTTGGCGGTTTCATCATTTTCCGATAATAATGGAGTCCATTATCTGGGTTCGTTATTTTCAAGAGAGAATAGATTCGCGCGCGACAATTTAATTAATGGATTGCGAATTAATTCTTCGAAGGCATCGACGCGTCAAGCTTGACAGACAGGCAAACCCTTATCGATCTTGATATAATAATAGGGATTAATTTATAATTAACTGAAAGAGGAATAAGTTGTCTCACGTGCACAATTGCAAAATATAATAACGTTGCCGGTTTGAAAAACGTTTGCTTCCGGTCGGAGCGAACGAACGTTAACAATGGCAAATCGGTATATATGCACAACGTAACCACGTTTCCCGATGCAATTCACATGCTACGCAGTGCATTGTAGTGCAGCATAGTCGTGCAGCGCGCCCGTGTTTTCGCGGCGGATCGAACCTATCGAAATTCAATATCGTACGATAATGGCGTACGACAAGGGCGCGCACATTCCTCTGATGCGGGAAAAAAAATATTGAGGCTTACGTTGTCGCGGATGACACGCAATTGCGTGCTCGTAACGAAAGCGACGGGAATATCGCTTTCACCGTATCTCCGATACATTATTCCAATATTTGAGAATAAGCCGCCGCCGGCGCCGGCGGTACCGATACTCCTCTCAGTCAACGTTCTAACTTGCGTTTAGCACAGCCAGATATTTTTTTGACAATCAGGTCGTCGGCTCGGTCGGTTTTCATCCCGGTAATGTATCGTGAGTCGGTGCTCTTGATTTTCCGGTACACACTTCCGTCGTCATAATTATTAATGCGCGTTGCGCGCGTGACAGTTAATACGTTACAATCCGCGCGCGACGTGAAAAGCTCGTTCCAGGAATTGTCGGGCGTTTGTCTGTTTCTCGCTTTGTTGCCATGTGCTATTGAGTTTATATCTGTTCGGCTTTATAAATCGTACGTCGAGATTAATCTAAGCTCTCTTCATTACATCGCGATTGCACGAAAATGTATAATCTTTTGTAATAACGGATAATTGTGCACACAACACGAGAATCTTTTTTCATCGGAATTTAATACCGTTTATTTGGTTATAGTATTTTCGGAAAAGCTTGATCAAATTTCTATGAAACACGTAAGAAAAATATTCTGTAATATGAATTAAATTTATGAAATTATATATATGTTGTTGAATTAAAGGATAATAACAGTCACACAAAATTAAAAATAAATTCATTATTATAAATTTAACATTAAATTTAGAAAAGTTTTATTAATATTAAGATTCCTGAAATTATAAGAGTTAAAAAAAATTTTTATTAAAATTTATGTAAATTGATAAATGTGCGACAATAACTATACCTTTTATAATATTGGAAATAATAAGTTAGTTATATATTGCATCGGATGTTTATGTGTATGTGTGTGCCGAATAAAATTCATTTATTTTGTTGTCGGTCTCAACAAATAAGAGAGAATATTTTCGCCGCAGGAAAGGCGGACACTACAATTACCCAGTCAGCTAACGAGATCTGACAAATTCTATCACAGCCAGAAAATCGAATTGGGAAATGCAACGCGGCGCAACGAAATAACAAGGAATTGTTTTCCACTGTCGAGAGCTCAAAGAGCACAAATTACACAGACACAAACAATCGAGATAATTTGCTTCCGGGGACTGGTTGATTTCTACTGCTAACAAGAGGCACGCTTAGCCATCCGTAAATTCGAGAAAATTTAGAAGTTTGTACGAACAGGAAGTACCCAAGCATGTAACTATTTTTCGTTGTGGCTACACTTATATATAGATTCTTAAGAGACAAAGTGATTTCTTTTTAATATCTGCTTAATTGGCAAAAATGTCATAAGGAATAATTTTGCTTCTTATTATATAAAAAATGATTAATCTCTGAAAAAGTAAAATTCTTCTTTTAAAAAAGAAAAAGCCTTTTTCCCATTATTATTATTATATTATCTTATGATATATTTTACACAGACGATATTAATTTATTATTATTATTATTATTATTTTTTAATATCTTTAAGGATTACAAAAATTAAAGAATTTTAAAAAATGTACGAAAGTAATAAAGAAAGAGAAAATATCATAAAAATTTAAAGAACTTTAAAAATTGTTTCAACCATATTTTTCGACGCCATAAATGTGACTGTGACCAGAAATATTTGTGGCGAAAAAAATTAATTTTCGGCGACCGATAAGCCGTAATAACTTCAACAATCGCGCGCCATAATCCTGCTCTGAAGGAAAATCAATCGTGACAGAAACGACAAGCAAGCCTTTCGCGATGCGCGCCCTTTTACGAGCCGTCCTCTCCGATCCTTTATGTCTCTACTGTTGCGTCACGGAATCCAATATTGTAAGGGGTTCGCCTCCGCAGTCGCGGCGATTCCGCTCGGGAAAAGGACAACGTAGCCGAAGCAATTATGTAAATCCACTCGCAAGATCAAGATACATTTCAATCTTGTTGTCTTTCTTTCTTTTCTTCTTCATTTTTCTTTCTTTTCCTCCCTCTCTCTCTCTCTCTCTCTCTCTCTCTCTTTCCCTCTCTCTTTTCGTCTCATCTTGTCCCTACTACGCGTATCTAAAAGCGGACCTCGGAAAACATTCAGCCATGCGCATAATATGAAGATGTTGTTACGACCGCTCTGTTTTTCCCTTTTCTCCGTGACCGATGCCATATATCCCCTCTGTTTTCTTCTTTACCATTTCTTCACCAGGTCGTCGTTTGATTTTCCGGCATTCTCTCCTTGTATTTCTACGCTGTAATTTGTGCAGAAGCAACGTATCTAGCATTACGGGACGAATAACGATACGAAAGGCTTCATTCTTTTTTCGTTGTCGTCATTGTCGTCGGAAGAGTTTGCTCTGCGACATCGATGGGAAACGTATGTTGACACGTTCAACTCGCGGATCGCTTCCCCCTATCACGTGCATTACGATCGCGCGAGATCCTTTTCCTCTTTTCCTTTCGTTCTCGTTTTTCCTCCGTTTCTCTCTCTCTCTCTCTCTCTCTCTATGGCTTTTTACGACTTTGGCAACGACGAAGCTGTCAGTTCCCCGGAGGTCGACGGGAATTACGGAGAGAGCCGTGACGAGTCCTCTGCGGAATTGCAGCGGCGATTTTACCACCTACGTCGATTTTCGAATCCTTTCAACGTTTGGAAAATTGTCGATTGTGAGCACTCTGCACGTACAAAGATCACTTGGCGCGGATATTTTTTCGATATAAAAACATTAAAATAGCGCGAACGAATATTATTCAGGGAGCAGAATTGAAGAATTAAAATTGAAGAATACGCGAACCTTTTTCGCCATTATTCGCATCTTCGAGGCAATTAATCCTGCTTTTACACATTCCAAGTCACCCAATTATAAAGGCTTTATAAAATATCACGAATTTCCTTTCTCTGGTTGCGATGTTCAGCTTTTTCGCACGCATGAGGTATGACATGCGTGTATCATTTAACAACTCGATGAGTTTCAATCTCAGGGACTATTAGAACAGCCGATTGCATCCGTTAATATAATAAACATGCGCTCTCTGCCAATAACATACCTTATCATCTAGTTATATAGCTGTAATGATATAATAAATATTTTGAAGCAGCAGCTAATAACGCGAAGACGAAGATATTCACGCCGAGAGCAATAACGTGAAAAATAATCACAATTCTTCTTTCTCTTTCTCGTTACTTTTCGTGACGTAAGGGTACTTTTTATGTGTTATTCGCCTTCGCTAAATCTCTTCGACTGCGCACGTAAGGACTCGTCGAACGATTCTTTACGAAAAGAGAAGTAGGATATAGCTCTTCCTTTTAAAGATATAGCTTCATTCTTTTTCGATTGTATTCTTTCGGATAAATGAGGATGCCTCGCAAAATTTAACGTGTTTGTTGTTCCTTACAGTTTGTTTTCTTTAAATTATCGATCTCTCTTCAAGTCTAGAAATATCCAAAATATAGAATTTTACTTTGAAATATTACTGTATTATACGAAAGAGAGCGTGTAAAATGCGTCTGCATCCCCGCACGCAGCCCTCTGAGAGCACGTGTCCCTCCAGTGTCGGCGATACAAACAGCTTAAGTCTTAAGTTTTCCTCATTGCTTCGTAACAAATGACGTCGTAGAATGACGAGTATCGAACAGCGGATCGATTCGTAGCGCCCAAGAGCGCCGCGAGAGCTCTTTATCTTCGTTGATATCTTGTCGCGATAAATCATGGGAATCCTATTCAGCACGGGAGGGAGGGCGATCTACCGCGATTTATCACGCTCGATGCATGGCGCATCCATCCTCTTTCACCTCCTCCCCTCGTCGTTTTCTTTCGGCCATTTATCGGCCGTTCTTATTAGCGGCGTTCAGGATGATTGGTCACGTGGATAACGCATCGCGAATACCTGTCCGAGTTCTAGATACATTGTAATTGGCTTTAGATAAGACGTGCGGCGTCGACGTCATCCTGCATCGACAAATTTACGATACTTTCTAACTTTTCATTATCTAAATTATTCTTCGAAAGTTTAAGAAACTTTCATTAGCCAATAAATTAAGTAAAATAGATGATAAACTTTGGAAAAGAGAGACTTCGAAATCAGATAACGGTGGACAAATGAAAAAGAGACAAATGAAAAAGAAGAGAATTAATGAAAGCGATGTGGCTTAAAAGTTTATTGAGTGATAAAAAAAAATATATTAAAGATATTATAATTATAATATAAAAAAATATTTTACTTGCATTACAATAATTTTTTTTATATTCATGCATTTGATATTAGAAACATTAGAGTTTTCATTGATTATATTTGAAGAATCATATTCTATTGTATTTTCAATACATAAAAATATGTTGAAGTAAATGAAATAATAATGAAATTTTCGCAAATGTATGGCAATGATCATTATTGGATTGAGCAATCGATAGAATGTTCTAGATGGCTATTCTCCGATTACATAATGTGTGTGCTTTTAAATAGTCTATCCAGAGGCTTTTTATGTGATCCTCGCGCGACCAACTGCCGGCATATCGGAAGATTTGCATTCTACTCCGGTAACTCTGGCTCGCCGTGTGCGTCGGGATTTACCGAGTTATTTTCTGAGCTCCCTTAGCCGTTTCATAAACATGAAACGCAGGTGGAATAGCGAAACTAGTCGAAGTGAAATCTCGTCCATTCGCTCAGCTGGCGGAGACAAATGACGGCGATGATATCGCTCGTTCGGTTATGACATAATGTTGCAACCCGACACACTCTGTTTTTTTCTCGATCACTTCTCGTCTCCTTTTCTTCCTTTTATTTCGCATAACATTTATAATTACGAAAGAAAAATTATTATGAATTATTAAATTAATCGATAAATAATCCGCCTGCTTTTACATGTTCAAAAAAGCAGAATATTTAATTTATATTCAAGAAACTTATTTTTAAGCAATTTTAAGGCTATATTTTTGAAAACTAAACATTATATTATATCTAAACAAAGTTACAGGAAATTTTTATTTAGAAAGCATATACAAATAAAAGAAGATTAGAAACGCATAAATAACATCGATATGAGATAATTATCGGAAATAAGAGAGTTGGAAAAATAATCATGATAAAATAATAATAATAAAAAAAGTGTAAGAGAAGATAATTTCGAAGTTAAGCTTTATTGCCTATCAGGGGAAAATCCGCATTACTTACGAAACGATACACAAAGTCTCACATCTCTATAGATATCAATAATCTCTATATCCTATAATGACTACTATGCTTCAATACATATATCGTATTGAAACTATGCGATCGCAAAAAAATAGCCAGAAAGGATCACAACGGATTTCGATTTCTCTGAAATCGATATTCCGATACTTGATAGCTCGCAAATGATACAGTCCAACGACCGACAATTCAATGACCATCAGCTTGCCGAAATTTCTTGGTATCTATACATGAAGTGACCAGGATGAGTATCTCGGAAATTCTACTTTGATAGATCTCGGATTATGCTCCGCGCAAGTGGGTCATCCGGTGAATTATACGTAGCATACCGATAAAAACCATGAATAATGGGGCTTTACCTCCATCGTCCCGTCGGGGGTCGTCGTCGAAAGGGTTAAGGGGGTTGTAGAGACTACAGTATGAGATAAGCTCTGCTTAACAAACACCCCCGCGCGTGCAGGACGTTTCTATTCGTGCTGCCGCATCGTTAATTTCGGAACATCTCGCCAACATACACTCTGTATAAACCCCACGAATACGTACCTTCCGACATGATTTATACGACTGTATATAAAGGTCAAACCTACCGGGTGGCCTCGATTCATTTATTTACGGCCAATGTTCCTCTAGCGATAATTGAATAAAATATTATGTAATTTTTAAAATTGAAAATATCTCAATTATTAAGTTTTAAATTGAATTTTCGTCTCTGATATTACTGTGGAAATGAGAAATTTTCCAATCTTTTTCACCATCGAGTTAAATATGCAATCATATTATACATTCTCTATTATGTATTATTTCCGAGTAAAAATAACGTTTTGCATTCTTAATTAAATTTTGTAATAAAAAAAATATAGGGAAATTATGAAAAATTCTGTCAATTTTATTGAGAATTTTGAAAAATTAAGAATTCTCTCTCTCTCTCTCTCTCTCTCTCTCTCTCTTTTGCTTTTTCCTTGAATATTTTATTATATTTTCGAAAAACATTTTAAATTGATTTATTAGTTTATAACTTTATAACTTAGATTTTTTTAATATATTTATAATGTAAATATTTTAGTTCGAGCTTTACTTAAAAATTACCCAAATATCCTGGAAATATATACGTCTTGTAGCTTTCCTTATACAGGGTGTTAAAAAAAAACCATTAAATATTTATATAGTAGATGGGATACAAAAATATCGACGGGACGGAGACAGAGATACTTCATCAGAGAATAATCGCGGCTACAACAGGCGCGGCGTGTCGGAGCGGGTAGCAGCCACGATAAGAAACGCTTACCCAACTGCGAAAGCGCTCGGCATTAATTACGGCGAAACGCCGGCAAAAAGACGCATCGGGGATTCCCTACCGTGAATCCTCGATCTCCGCCGGGTCCGAACGATCGCACGGTATCATTTATCGCGGGCGCAAAGTCCCGGGCGGGCCCGCGCCCGTCTTTTTGCCTCGTTTGCTCCGCCGTAGGTCGGCCGAATATCTCTCCATGGAGACTGCGAATTTTCATTAAGCGGCGGAGTCGCGATGTCGTAAGAAGAAATTAGGTTACGCTTACGCGGGAAGAAGGGAATTTACGTCGACGACATAGTTCGCGCTGCAGCGTATTACAGAGCCGAGCCGGTTATTTACACGCCTCGTAAGCGTTAAAGCCTTCTCGCTAACTCGGTTTTTAATTCCGAATTCTCGAATTACGTTTAGAAAAAAAGCGTTCAAATATTCTTCTCATGTCTTTTTTTTTCTAATTTATCATCATTATAACACTTTGAAATTACGATACGAGAAGATTCATTTTCAGCTTTTGTACCTTCAGATTTGTCATTTTCATTAATTTTATTTAACTCTGTGTGTGCTTTACACTTCCTCGAGAAATTAATTTGGTGATAGAGGATTAAATCAGTTTAGTGACTATGCAATTTGTAGGATAAAATATGCGGCGTGGCCTGGTAACGAAACACATCCATATACCTGTCATTGGATGACTTTTGATTCCCGAGTAACTTAAGAAACGAAGAGATTACAGCCGACGGTCTCTGTGTGTGTGTGTGCATGCTCAGATTAAAACTCGTCGGTAACGGTATCCGTATTATGCCGGTGGTATACACGCGATACAAGGTGGAAAGCAGAGTCACTTTACATTTACGGAAGCGCGGATTACGCGAAGTCAATGTAATGTGATCGAAAAGAACGCTCGAAATCTACGCAAAGACCGAGTGAAGGATCGGGAACCGTCGTTTAACGTGTCGTATGACGCTAAAAGAGGGATTATCGCTAACGGAGAAAGGCATTTGCGCGATTCCGAGATTGTTACATTGTCGGCAACACGTTGTTGCATTAAATGATTAAATCAAGCAATGTTTCCGTCGATGTATGCTCGAATCGTTTATTTATTGGAGCATTCATTTGCGAAATGTCGCGATATTTGTCAATATTATTATCAGGCAGGATATAAGACACCGTATATCTTATAAAGTGTCTCAGTTTTGGAATTAAATTTTTGTAGAATACAAATCTATTTTGAATTTAGAATTATTTTATTTGCATTCTTGTGTAACACGTATAAAAATACATACATTAGATAGATTATTATTATATTTTTTAAATTTATTAGTATATAAGAATTATATTGAAAAAGAATTTTCAGGTTCCTGCGTTAAATTAATATGCCAACTATTTTTTTTTTTTTTATTCCTGATTACACTGCAATTTCATTAATGCAATTTTAATTTAAACTAAAGCATTCGTAATTTAAATGGATAAAGGTAAAGGTTCTTAAGTACTCTGGATTTAAAGCTGTTTAGCCGATGTCTATCTTAGCAAACTTTGATTCATCTTTGACTTTTCTTTCAATCCAGCCAGAATGGATATTTTTGAGGCTTAAGCAGCCGAGATGACGGAAACCTCTTAAAATTTCTGTGAAAAACGCATCTGACATGAGTATGCTGCAAAAATAATATACATATATAGTCGCGCATCTTACGCACCTATACGTGTCTAGACCGTGAAAATTACTATACGTAGGTAAGACGACTATTCGCGTCATACAGATGTAACGACGTTTCGCGGACGGCTTCTCGCGTGGGAGGAAATTACGCGGAACTGATGAGATCTTCATCGCGTAGCTCTCGCATTATCTATTCAGGATTTGTGAGCTTGTCGCCCTGCATCACGCGGAGAAGATTCCCCGTCGCCGCTGCCGCTGCCACCCACGTCTGCCCACGTTTCTGCCGGGATTTCGCGGAATGCATCCTGACGTGAAATTCATTTTCAGATTTTACGAAACTGCGAACTCTCTCATATATCGAAAAGTCGCGTCCGTGCAATAAATATGCCGCGTTTTGATTTAACACACAATACGTATAAGGATTATTATATAATGTAGAGATTATTATACTAAATAGAATTCTCCATTGCGCTATTTCCAAGGGAACGATGCTAATAAAAATTATAGAAACATGATAAATAGATTGATGTTTAAAATATCGAGAGAAAAAGAGAAAACTGATGCGGCAACGCGATGTAAAAATAACGAACATTATTAAGACATCATAGAATATCTCTGATATATAGGAACCTAAAATAAATTAATCTTAATAAATTTAAAATTGAGTTTTCTCCTTTTTTTTTTTATAGAAATACAAAAAGAATATTATAGTATTCCTTTACAAATCTAAATGTCAGAAGCTCAAGTTCCACGATAATCTTGTTACTAAGAAATCGATTTTCTAAATAGACACAAAGTAAGTGATATTTTAAATTCCTGAATTTAAATATAATAACAAATATTTTTGAAAAGTCGATATATATTTACACCCCGATTAAGATCTTTCGTCGCTTCGAAATCGTTTCTCTCAAATCGCAGCGAATGGCCGTTATCGGAAACGCGCGTGCGTTTATTGCGCGAGATAACACGCTTTATTATTATTACACATAGCCTAACAAGCGATATATAATCTGCCGCTATACCAGGTGTGCCATCTGCTTGCTTTCTAGTGCTTGTCACTCGTGCCGACCGGCTTTGCCGGCTCGCCGCGTTCCGTCATTGCGCCACGCCGGTGAGCGCATAAACATATTATCCGAATGGTTTCATTCATTTCATCGCAGCCTCTCGCTCGTACCGGCTCGTTCTCGCTCGCTCATATCGCGGCTCTTTTAACTCTCTCTTTTATATGTAATTTTAATCGTCGCGTAAAACGCAATTTTCTCCTACGTCGCTCGCTCCTTGCGACTCGATAACATTCTGCGTGCGCTTACGCATTATTTTAAAATTATAATGAGAGATATAAAGGAAGTACGGTAGAGAGAATATGAACAAAAGCGCGTTTTCCGAAAGTTTTATTTTTTTGAATAATTTTCACGGACATAAACCTCATGTATTCTCTTGGAAAATAATTAATCATATATACATATGTTTTTTAATAAAATAATTTTTCAAGGAGAGAGAAAGAGAGAGAAATATCGAGAATAAATCGCAACGCGAATGAGGATTAAGCATGTCTTTTGCGGATGCATTTGAGACGATACGCGTGAAGTCAACACTCGCATATTCGCTTCGTAGCGTGACGAAGAGCGCGACTCGCATTGCTCTCTCCCGGAACGGACAAGAGAGCGAGTGTCGTCTTCCCTTTTCCCGGCTGTAGATCATACGATAATGATAAACGGGATGTAGCCTCGAATGGCCGTTGACCCGCGACCTATTTGCGCGACGTACACACTCCGTCAATGCTTACGAAAAGCTCTCCTCGACACTCGAGAAGCGCATATGTATATATATATATACCCACACACATATACAAAAGTACATATAGAAACACGTACCGGTGCTTGTTACACGGACCGTCATTCGTGCATATTCGTCACACCTAACGTATATACACTGTGAACCTATACGCTCTGTATATATATCTTATACAGGGTGTTTCGTAAGGTTTGCGTTATGCTTCAATGGCATGCTCGTTGATGAATTTGCATATAATTCTTATTTGGTGAAAATTTTAATATTGGATTGACATCTGGTTGTGTTTAAATATTTGATTTTATTGCGTTGGTGAGAGACACTCTAGCGAACGAAGTAATCGTAGACGTTATATATAATTTTGACGTTTGCACACGATTGTACTCCAATTTAAATTTTTACGAGGAATAATTTGTCTTCTTATAGATTTTTATCGAAGATTAATGAAATTTATATCTATCAGTCACACACGTATTATAATAATCTTTGCTTTATATTCTCTTGAAAATAAATTAATATCCGCTCATCGTTCAATATTAAACAATTCAAGAATTTTAAGAACTCGATCGGATTAATTTAAGAAAATCAATAAGTGTCAGACACGCAGCGCAACCGGGGTCATATTCTCGCTTTTCAGACAATCCACGGCGAATAAAATTTATGAATTCTCCTCTGTCAAAACGCGCAATTCGCCAAAGTATACTTAATTTCAAAACTTTAGACATTTTTGCGCGAGAGTGAAAAGATCTCGGATGAAATTTCCACCGAGAAAGAGTCCACTTGAGGATTTTTCCCCCGAACCTGTTCCAGCTGCTACTAGAGCGTGCATTTTTTTTTTTTTTTTTTTTTGGAGACACCCGTAATAGAACGTTGCTGCGCGATTCGCAGCAGCGGCGTGATCCGCCTCTCGGAGGCCGAGCTGAACGCTACTTGAAATTTTCAGGGGAGGATGATTTATGTGGCAGGCCTCGACCTCGCCACTAGTCGACTCTCTATGCGTTCGAGAGGCATACATTTTAATCTTAGTCACACTAGAGAGCCGCGAGTATACGCGAGAGACGTGTATACTGCACTCTCGAAGCGATCCCCGTAGTCTTCCGCGTCGCGCCTCGAAGAAATATGATACGTTAAGGGCGGTATACACAGTTGAAAATCATCATACGTTATATATTCAATATCTGATTGAAAGCATAATTAATTATGAACCTGTACTCTTATGAATCATTCATCGAGCTTCTCGGATTCGTATTGCATAAATTCCTGTGTGATAGAAGAATCTCTATCGTTATTTCATATTCACTGTCGATCAATCTTTATTTATTGCCTGAAATAATCATCGACTTATCAAGTTTACTTTAATTGATTAGACTCTGTTTTGATATTTATCAAGGCGCTTATTAACTCAAAGCTTCCAGGCCGCTTTTCAACGATCGTTGGAAATAAATATTAATGATATTTAATTATCTCTATTATAAATATTAATTTATTTAAACTTAGTTAAATTATTTATGCCGTACTCTTAGAAATAATCTTTAAAATTATTAAAAAATGGTTAACAGGTTATTAATTTTTTAAAGTTTATGAAATATGGAAGAGAAATATTTATGCTTTATGTATGCGACTCTGGCATCGACATTTTGTTAAATAGCTAAAGGCCAAGTCGTTCGCTCTCGAAACTCTCGCCTGGTGCACATTTATTTTTTGATTTCCGGCCAGTTTTGACAAATGCTCAAGCCATCTGTGATAAAACGGGAGAAGTCGCGCGTGGCTGGGTAAAAATGGAATGATGTACGATACCCTCGAAATCGTCAGCCAAGGCAGGAATGGCTGTAAAGGACCGCGTTGTATCGATAATGATTCTAACAATAGGACGTAATGAGGCGAGTCGAGACGCGTCTCGGAGAGAAAATAACCCGATAAGTTACCCCCTTTAAATGACTAATCAAATGACTGAGTTCGATAGCGAGATATAAGGTACACTTATATTGACAGTCATATGAAATAATGAATGAATGAGAGAGAAATATGCTAAAAGAAAGAACAATTTTGCACATGCTGGCTGCGTGATTATAGACGCAAGAGATGTGTGTTGGAATTGTTAAATAGTTTTAAAAAATATATCAAAAGTCATACGTTATAGAAGAGAAATACGTTTTTTAATATTTTAGCTTTAAGAAACGTGATTTTTATTGAAGATGAAATTAAAATCTTCCGATTAACACATTTATCTCTGTCTATCCATTTCATCTGGCGCTTAATTCGACATATTTGCATTCTGATTTTAATCTGATATTAATATTTTATAATACGATTGTAAAAGAGAGAAATAATATTTTTTACCTTTCTTTCCATGTAAATCAAAGGGAAAATTTAACTGCAAGTCAAGATAAACGAGTGAGGACAGTTGCTGTTTATTACCTGTCAACTCGAATATGTTAACACATGCGGATTACGTATACATGTCGGGCTTTCGAGATTCTCTTTCGAAGTTTCGTCCTTCCGACGACACGCCGTAATTCGCAGGACGGCGCCTCATTCCGTCGCGACGTTCCAACCGGGCTTTCAATTCGATTACGATTTCGCGGTGTGTGCGGTTTACGATGCACCGGCCGCATGCGATGGTCCCTGATGAGAATTATATTGCGCTCGTCGTCGCCGTTCTTCGCCGGAGCCGCATGTTCTCGTATTTTCCCGAAACGGCACAATGCGAGCCCCATACGTTACGCCAACCCCAAACATGGTGGTACTAGAAATACAGTAAAGTCTCTCTATGGTTTTGTTTGGATGAAACCGGGACAAGCTCAGATAAAACTCGGATTATACGAAATAAAAGATCTGCGAGATAAAATAGAGAAAAGAAGTGACTCGAATTGACACTCGAAACTAAATATAAAACAAGATTTTGGGTTTTGTATAATATTGTATAATTTAGATATTTAGATTCAAACGAAAGAATAAAAAAGGAAAAATGAGAAAATAGTTTTGGTACTTTCGTAAAACCGATAAGCGATTTTTAGCTTGCCTTAATTTACGGAATCTCGAACTATCGAATTTCGAATTATCGGATTTCGAATCACCGATACTCTGTACTGCAATTTAGATTTAATACAATCTCGACACTATTGCTTCTTCAACAGCGCAGAGTTGGATCGAGAAAAGAATACAACGATTCCAAGATGTAGAAAAAAAAAAAAAACGGATATATCCGCAAACTTTTCCCGAGTGTTTCCCGCAATGTAATTTGGAAAATTGGAAGCACGCGGGATAAGCGGCTCTCGCCGGTGTCGCATCTATTACCACTTATATCGCCCTTATTCTCTCGACCGTTTATTCCTTCTTTCCCCTTATCGCGCTCAGTCGTTCCTTTGAATTAATACAATATAAATGCAAATTGAATCGCGCGATCAACGGCGACGGCAAGAAATTCCGTCGGCTAATCGCGAAAGCCGCTCGCAGCCGCCGGTCCACCTCGTTGCTTGTCGCCTCTCGTTAATCTCGCGACACACGATCCGTGCGATCACGCCGATGAAGAATGCCGGAACGGCGAAATAAATCAATTAAGCCAGTTTGATCGAGATTGACGTTCGATATGAATGGCGAAAAATTGCCAATTCATTTAGCTAAACGATTCTTGCTAAATAATGAAATTCTTCTCGTAAGATGAAAACGTGACTGAAATCAGAATAATTCGCGGTACGAGTTTCCGTCATATCTAGACGGAAACTCGTACCGCGTTCAAACTTCAAAAGTCGGTTAATCGCGATGGATTTTTCCAAGCTTTTATACAACTTTTTATTTCCTTCGCAAAAGTCGCTCTATCATCTCCGGCGGTTGTTTTCGCGTAACGGGAGGACGAGTTTTCTTAGCGAAACGAAGAAAGACGCCTTTGATCTAAAAGCGATTCAGCGTAATCACGCCCATGCGCATCGCGCTTAACCGACATTCTGCCGTATTACCTTCCACAAATAGCGAGCAGACGGCGGCGGCGATTCTCTTCGGACGCTAAAACATCTAATAGGATAGTGACCGTTGCGCGAACAAACCAGGGCACTCGAACGCGCACAGCAACAGCAACCTTCCTCTCACGAAGTGAGTACGTCTGTATTGATTACGAACGGACATTACATCCCACGTCCAGTTTCCCTTCGTCTCTAAACTTGCCACGATCGATTCTCGCCGGCGATCAATCTTGCACCAGTCAATTTCCCCATGTCTAATTAACCCGCGAATCTTCTGATTTCCCTCATTGACTCATATCAGTCTATTCTGACAAAAAAAGCGTATCTTGATGTTTCATCTCGCATATATTTCGATATTGAAGATTATGCAAATTATAAAATTAGAAATGTGCTTTTTGTAAAATACGATTTAATTAAATTTAATCGTATTAAACGGGATTTTTAATTAAGCTCAATTTTATCTTATTAAAATAATCAATCGAAAAAAGATTCTCCTTTTATGCTTAAAAGAAAGTTTGCTTATTTTGTATGTATTAATCATGTTTTTTTGAAGAATTTTTGTAATGTACTCTTCATATTTGAAATATAAAAATTCTTATGAATTCATGCACATATTAAAGGAAAAAAATACGGGAATGTAAATGATCCTAGATTGATTCTTTCGCTTATCATTATCTATTGATCTCATTCTTCATTCTTTTTTCTCTTACATATGCATAAATCTTAATCGCGTTCGCGAGAGGGAGAAATGAAATTTCTCTTCGAGCGTTCGCGTATCGTACGTCGTCGCAAGGAGTTTCCAGCTGGTCGTACTCGCGCGCGTAACTCGCATACCTATTATCGCGCCCATAAATTTTTATGCGACTCCGGATAAGCCGTCGTGTCGGTTGGCAGAGCAAACTTCCGCCCTTATTGTAACTGCGAGTGCGAGATTGCGAGTGCGCCCCGTACGACTTTTACTTGCCCTGGAAACAATAAAATTGTCTCGCGAAGATTGTTAGTCACGAGTTGGCCCGCGTTATTTTCTGCCAGTTTTCTCGTAAACGTAACAAGCCGGTGTGAGAGATCAAACAATGGTAATTTTTCTATATCTTATTTATATATAATTTTAATAATACAGCAGCGCCCAATTTTTTATCTCGAACTTCCACACAGATTTGTTCTTTAAAAATAATTTGATTTATTATCCGCCAAATTTTGTGTCTTCTCGGTCTCGATAATTTTTTTTTTTTTTTTTCCTAACACTTGGTATAACGGTGGATTTTTATTTTTATCGAGAAACTAGAAACTGCGGGGACGATCCCCGCAGGGATGAACAAACGAGCTTTCCATCATCGTCATCGTCGTCGGCTAAACGGAATTCAAAAGAGAAATTTCGGTCGACTCACTGATCGTTATTAATGATCGTGTATCGCGCGACGAGATCTTCTCGCTCGAACGCCTCGGCGGCGAGAATATATACGCATCGATTTACGAGCCGCTTCGTTGGTCACGTTGGTTCGTTCGTCGACTACGCCCCCGAGCTAGCGTGATGAAAACGTCCACTCGTTCTTCTCGTATCAATCCCTCTACCGAGTGCACCACGTGGTAACGAGATTAAGCGCTGTCAATTCTATTCATCGCTGTTCGTCGTCGAAGACTCGCCGAAGATCGAGAAGCGCCGCGATAATACGAAAAGTGTTCTTCGTCATGATCGGGAGAAGAGATTTAATCGATATTCGCTTCGTCATAGAAATTGTTGTACTACTCATCACTATTAGCACGAAATGTATATGTATCTCCTTGAATTTTTTTTATCCATCTCTTCATTTCTTCTTCTTCGTCGTCTTTATTCGCTCTCACATCTATTATACAGGTAATAATATATATATATATATATATATATATATATATATATATATATATATGTAATTAATAAATATTTTTTTATATAATAAATATATTTGAAGAGAAAATAAATAGAATTGATTTTAATAAGATATATACTTTAAAGAATCTTTTTTCCTTTTTATTGCAAAAAGTATCTTAAATTAAAGAATAATGTGGATATTTATTGAATTTTTATCTATGGCTTCTGTGATATAAAATTTTATCTGCATTACTCAAGATTAAGGACAATACATGGCGTGTGAATTAGAGAGTGATAGGAATCCGTTAGATTGGAGAGAACGAAAGCGTCAGACAGAGGAATAGAAAGGAGTAGGAAGAAGGATTGCGCATACGCAAGTCTCGGATGGAGTAGGTACACACGTGGCTAGGTGGCTTATTTGTGTGCTCGCGTAAGGTGCTAATTTGCGAAGTACACGGCGTATGTACGCGCGTGTGTGCATACGAACTACGGACGTGTGTCCTCGAGCGAAGCGTGCGCAGGTACCGCAAACTGCGCGAGACCAGAGGTCGAGAGGATGAAATGGGGAATTCAGGGGGAAGGAGAGACAGAGAGAGAGAGAGAGAAGAAAGGGAGAGGATACGTGGAGAACGCGTAAACGTACGCATGCGACTGCATGCTCTTGCCGCAGTTAGTTGCGTCGGATGCGTGCATACGAGTTTTCCGGCATACCAATGCCTGAAACCGGAAAGATCGTACTCTTCTCGCTTTTATTGTCTTTCTTTCCTTTTTTTCTCTACCGTCAAATGTCGGCGATACAGCGTTCAATGGGGGGTTGAAAATTTACACGCGAATTTGAATGTAAGTAATTCGATTTACTTAATATGAATACTATTGCGTGTTTTATCTGTGAAGAGTCCTGCTCGTCGTATCTAATGTCTGTTAAAAATTATAAAGTCTCTATAAATAATAATCGCTCGAGTTCATTGATTTAATTAAGTTATAATTTAACTAATATTAAATTATACTAACTTCGAAATGCTTATTCTTAACGCGACTTGGCTAAGCTTCTCGAATTCTAATATCTGCAACCGAGGAAATGTATGCGACTTGCGGGACATCCTATATATAACCGATTGGAAGGAAGAAGCGGATAGAAGCGGATCGGTGGCGGAAATTCATATCGCGATACATCTGTCGCTGACACGGATGTTTCGCCAGTTTCCGTTGCGCACCAACCGGCCAATTCCGCTCCCTTTTCTATCTATGCTGATATGCATGTATATATGTGTATCTCTCTCTCTCTCTCTCTCTCTCTCTCTCTCTCTCTCTCTCTCTCTCTCTCTCTCTCTCTCTGAATATCCGTGTCGCTGCTTCTTTTCGTACCGTTATGAACTACGACACGTTCGCTCGTAAATCCCATAGATGTCGAACGATCTGCTAGCGGTTATCGATCCGAGACTCGTTGATTACACCGCACTACGAGCTTAGACCACAAACCGAAGTAAATATCCTCCTCTTCCTGACCCGCGCAGCCTTTTCGCACGATCACACAGAAGGATAATTACCTACGAGCGGAACGCATTAATGCGCGAGCGCGATTCCTTTCTCTCTTTTATTGATCCCCGCAGGCAGAAGGGAAGAGTCAATTGCTGTTCTTTTCCATTTGCGAATTCTCTAATGATGGCGAGTCCTAAAATGATGCCGCGATTTATACCGAATCGCAAGATTTTTTTTTTATCACTACGTTCGCTTACGTAATTATTTTTTGTCCCGACAACTCGTGTGAGCAAATTCTTTATGAAAATTAAAATATGTCGTATCGAGCGCGATTTATTGATTCGTCATTAATACACAGTGTAAAAAATTTTCTAAAAATTCAGACACATTTTTGTCGTTGAATTTTCAGACTCTGGGTATCTGAAAGAAATTTCAAACAAACACAATCTGTTTTAATCATTAAAGTTGTCTTTCCTCAAAGTTTAGAAGAGTTTATCTGAAGTTTTAGTCAATTTTTTTATAGTACAATATAATTCTTGAAAAATTTTTATGAAAATCATACGCAACGATTCATAATCAATATATTTTTCTCTATCCGTATCCCGAATAGATTTTCAAACATTTATCTACTCGTCTAATTTTTGTACGTCCGTTAATAGTAGAGATACATTGCCCGTTAATATATTGTAGTAATACAATTGAATAACTGGCAACTCTCTTTCAATGATTTTTTCACCAAAGTATAGCCGTTATTAAATTCTCTATGCATATTCATACACGGTCGTATCGCATTCCAACATCGCCAGGGCAAGATGCGCAGTTAAACGATTCTGGCACCGATCTCGCACGATTATCGCATCGGAGTCAAAAACACGTTTCCCGTTTATTCGCGGATTTTTTGCGCAACGTACACGCATTGTGCCTCGTATTAGATATACGTACGACGCTAGGAGACTCTCTTTTTGCACAATCTCGTCCGATTATACCTCGATTCTTTATACGCGCGTGCCCCGTAACGGCCGCGTATAAGTGGCACACAATGCGGTAACTGCGGGGACCGTAGTTAGGGGTTAAACACGCCATCGCGTCCGTTCGCCATCGCTATATCGCCGTCCTCGTCACCATTGCGCGTTTATTCGCTGACAAATCGTTTGACACCCGTGTATATGCGCGCCGTAATGATACGCTGCCGAGCACGGGATGCCTCCTTTGCATCCGTGACGTATTGTAAGCGCACATCGTACCCGTAATGATACGCCATAGCGTGCTATTAATTTCGCTGCACGAAATATTTCCCGTCCAGAACAAGGGAAAGAGAGAGAGAGAGAGAGCAAGAGGGAGAAAAATGAAAGGAGAAAAACTTTGCGAGGATTAGAAAGAAGAGGGGAAGAGAGAAAAAAAATGATAGTTAAGCACGTCGACGCGCGTTGCTTAATTATAACGCGCACGCTCGCGGACGAGGATAAGAATAACGTTCATAGTGGTATACACGGTATATACTCGCATTATTTGCAATTTTTCGCGGAGCATACAGCGAGCACACAAGAGTCACGCTCCTCGGTGCCTTAGCCCGCTGGCACACTATCTCGCGCGGATTCTCTCCGCGAGTTTCTCCTTGAAACGCGTCTCTATCCCGCGCCTTACGGTATTCCTCCTCCTTCTCCTTCGTTCTCTGACAATATGAACCACCGTCATTACTCATGTTGTCTCGTTGACGATTATGCGCTCTAACAAATTGTACACGGCGTTATACGCTCTACTTCCTCCTCCTTCGTCTCCTCCTCACCTACTGTTCTCTATTCCTCTTTTTTTTGGCCAAGATTACGAGTCCGTGCAGAAAATGAACGCGTTGTTTGTCAGCTATTTGTACGGCAGCTTTTTCTTTTCGGAGGAGTTAGAATTCGGACGCACGGATCGTCATTAACCTTGCAATCGTGTGTGTATGTGTGCGACCCACGCGGTCTCACGCAGATCTTTCGGAATCTTTTTAAATAGAGCGAATTTTTTTCTCAGTAAAATAAGACAAATAAGATAAATTGGAAGTTTCTCTTGGAGATATAAACGACTGCGAATTTATTAAAGATCTGTTTTAAGATTCATAAAGATACTTTATATATTTTCACGTTCTCTTATCGAATCGTTTCAATCTAAGTAATTTTCTTCATTTTTGGAGAGTCGACTCTCCAATCACTTCCGTCATTCTGAACATGCCTCGATTGCTGGTTATTATTATAACAACGCGCGTTGCTTGTTGCTTCATACCGCGAATAACCGGACACATTTCGCGCGACCGCCTCGGGGCGCCAACTTCGGGACCCTAATCACGACGCAGACATCATCTCGACGAGCACGGAGAAAATTTTCCGAGATACTCGCGCCGTTGATACCCGCACGGCGATTCGTTCTTGTATTCCCGGGCTATTCGTGAAATTGACATTGGCCTGATAAGCGAAAAGGACGCGGCGTGTACACGTCAACAATCCGTTATAGAAAATCCACACCGCGCCCAGCGCGCGCCGGTCCACATAACTTCGCTCTCCGACAGACAGGGATTGTCTTATTACCGCAAACAACCGTATGGTCACGGGCGGGCGTGCACGGATCCGCGCAAATTGTCTCCGCAAGAGAGAAGCAGCCGTATGCGGGTCACCGTCGTTATATATCTGTACAGAGCGCTCCCCCCGGCCCTCGATCAACTATACGGCATTCCCGGCCAGCCGCGGATTCCTTAACAAATGTGGAGTTGACGTCTGATGGTGAAGTTTAATTGTAATTCTCCCCTGCGGCTTTGTAATCCGAAATTGCGGCTATATTCCCTCTCGTGGCTTATGACGTAATTTCGAAATTGATGGTCGATTCGATAAATTATTTACAACATATATAATGTCGAATTGTTCCTCGAATGAGGAAAATTAACTTTGTTAATATACTATATTTATAAGAGTTAAATTAATTTTATCTCTTGAAAAAATTTCTAAATATTATTTTATTACATTTTGTGGTTTCTTTTCTTTTATATACACGTAATTTGATATTCTTACGGTTGAGGATGCAGTAAAAGTTAAAACGTCACGCGATCAGTCTTGTCTACGAAAATGAAGTATTATGAATTATGAATGTGCAATTATACAATACTTATCTAAACGCAATTATGAATTATATCTACGGACAGATCATGTCATGCGCTTGCCGTTCTTTCAAAGATTAATTGCGATTAATACTACTATTCCAGACATTTAAAGGTATACCCAAGTGTTCTACGGGATAGCCCGTAGTAAGAGGCAATGTAGTAAAAAAACATCGATAATAAAATTGCGACAAAATATGACGACGTCGTATAGTTTATTAGAACCAAAGGCTCCCGGGCACTTTTTGCCCCAGATATTCCTAAGGTTAATGAACGGCCGTTGGTTCCTCGCGGTTCATCGCGAACGATTAAATGATCGCTCCGTCGTGGCGAGGGAAATTCGGTTTTAAATCTCGCCTAGAGTCGTAAACTCTAATCCCAGTGCGAAATATACAGCGCGCGCTAACGGTAATCGAGCAATTACCCGCCGCTCGCGCTCTAGCGATTCTTATATATCGCACGGCTCTCCTCCTCTCTCCATCTCTCTCTCTCTCTCTCTCTTTCTTGGCTCTCCTTCTTTTTTTTTTCACGTACGCCACCTTTGCCACGACGTAAACTTGAGAAACCACGACGCGTTTCTTCGAGCCCGTCAAACTCGTACCGCTTTATACGCTTCCCACCCCGATTACTACGAACGTCGCGGCTCATCTAACCGGCTAATTCTCCCATAGAGTCACGTCGAAGCGATATTCGAAAGTATCGAATGTATTGATACGTGAGATACATGTAAAAGCAAATTCCGCGGTCTTGACGCGAGATTTCTCTCTAGATACATATTTATCGTTAGAAGGAATATAGATTTCGCAACTATCCAGGAGACTTGTCCGTTGGGACGAAGCTTTCGCTTTATCCGCGATGTTGCGCAAAATGTAAGGATATTAATTTTCGTACATCCTTGGTAACTCCCGTGAGGACAGAAAATTGCGCAAAGCTTTGGCTGCGCGCTCTAAATTAGTATTAAGAAAGCTGTATAAAGCCGCGTGTTGTACCGTAATCGGTTGCTCTTTGTAAGCGTTTAATTAATGGTGGTGCATCCTAATTCAAGGCTTTGCTCTTAGCATGTAGGTAGGTAGGTAGGTAGGTCCCCCTACCAATTCTGACAGTTATGCCTGGCACAATTGGCGACTTTCACCAATTACGGCAGGCCGCGAAAGTTATGCGAAAGATTAATATTTTCGCTTGCTAATCAAAATTAGGCCGCGTGAGAGCCGCGTTTATATATAAAATTAGTTTTATTATAATATTATATTTTTATGTATTTATTTTTACACATTCTCTCTAAGTTCGCTACAATTTATTGCATTTTATTATCTATATTTTTTTATATTTTATTTATGTTATAAACTTTTCTCTACTTTAATAATTTTCGTTATTATTAAATGAATGGCTGAGGACTGAAGTGGCTTTTCAGTCGTGTGTTATAATTTCGGACTTAAATTTGCCGCAAATTTTCAATTATTCAAAGATATTTTGCTATAAAAGAATCCGTCATGTCTGGCAGCGAAATCGCCTTTTACATCGTTGTTGAATCATATCGCAATGTCGTGTGGCTTTTATATTGATTTCGGCGAGTTATTTCGTCATGTTTGAAAAATGGACGAACGAACGGACTCTGAACGAAACTCGAATATACTTCAGTAACGCACGCCTTTTTGCAATATGAATGAACGAATGGCTCGTAAAAGGCTATTTTTCGGGGCCGCCGACTACCGGATACCGGATGAAGATCCACCGTGGACGTTAAAATTTCCAAGTGACGTTCGCGTGATGGATCGCGATATTCGAACGAGCGAGTCTGTTGTACATGCGCCTGTCTGACATTACGAATACGTTTCGTCTCTCGTAATATCCGATGCATCATTGTTGCGATCTCTGGGATAAGTGACGTAAAAATGTGTAGGAAAACGCGTGGAAAAACGTCTTTCCGAAAAATCCGAAAAATTGACGAAAAAATTCTCGTCATATTTCAACGGTGAAATTCCAAACTCATACGCAAAAGTTATTCCGATACGATTTGTTAATATATTTTTATTACATTTGTAGAGATTAAACGAATGAAAATACATACGGTATTCAAACAATCAAAGGTACATTCGCGGAATATGATAGATTCGTCGATATGCAGTAAATCGGTTTGCATTTAACGTTTTTTGTAAATAATTCTCCGCTTGAATTATTGTTTGCACGGTATTCGCGGTTCGCAGTCGCGAATAAAATCCTTTGTGTACGAAACCTTGCTTTTTTTACATGTTATCCACATGTATCGCTTTACATGCGTGGGCCCACTCGATTTAAATCGCGCTCGATTTCGTCGTGTGGACACGCGATGAAGCGGCCTTGTTGTAACTTAACTCTCTGGGGAGCCGGCGCGGCCGGTGTTTCACCAAGAGTATCTTTTTGAAATTCTAGTTGAAGTTTATGCGCGATAGCTTTCCGCTTGAACGAGAACGTCACAGCGATGGTTTCAAAGCGAAACCACTGAACCTGTAACAGTATTTAATTTAAATAAAAGAAATACGATGCGCGCGAATATATAGAGAAGTTAAAGAAAATAGGATAATATTATAATAGCACAATCATCTACTATCATATTAAATTAGTTTTAAAGATATTTACCTTTTAAACTTAAGATAAATTGGTATAATCGATGATTTTTAGATATTTTCTTTACAAAGTCGATATGATGAAAAATATCATTTAAATTTTAGTAGACGAAAAATCATCGTTTAAATAAAAACATCGATCTGTTTACATAAGAACGACCTTTTTTTTTTAAATCCATCTTCACTACTCTCAAGGGAGAACCACCTGAATGTAAATTTGTTTAGCAATTTCATTGATCTTAGCTAACAAAGCCCCTTTCAAACTATAACATGAGTCCACAGGTCAATGTAATGTCTAATAATCGGGAAATAGGCCCGGGATCATTCGACTGAGGACACAGTGTCCTCTCCTCTCAATGCAGTCCATCGACTGCACATGCCAAACGCTATATAACGCTCGATGCACTGCATTGGATTAGAAAGTGGGCAGTGCCCTAGAAGAGGACATTGTGTCAAGCTCAACCGAATGATCCCGGGCCTATTTCCCGATTATTAGACGTTGCATCTGCCTGTGGACTTAGCATGTTATATTTTGAAAAGTACTTTATTAGTTAAGACTAATGAAATTGCTAAACAAATTTACACTCCCTGGATGGACCTCCCTTGTCAGACACCCTTCTGAAACACCGCTTTCGCATTTCTTCAGGAAGCTGCGCCTATTACAGAATATTTTATATACAGTGTATGTATTACACATAACTCCTTCTCTCTTTCTCTGTATCTTGTCAAGTGTGACGATATCGCGAAGCCACGAGATAATGCCGCCTTTTCCTTTGTCGTCGGTAGCTGCGCCAAAGCCACATTTCCATATTCTTATAACTTACGAGCACATGCATCTATGCACGAATGTAGATGCGCTTCAATACGATGGCGGCGCGATATCGCAGAGGAGAGAACAGGGCTACGTATTCGTAACATTTATGGGAACTTTTTGTCTGACAAACACAATCCCGCGATGAAAATCGATTTCCGCAGATAAACTACGTCGCATTTATCGCGAGGCCGCCGATAAAGATACTTTATAGCATTAATCGTGAAAGACCATTTCAATGCAACAAAAAAAAAAAAAAAGAAAGAAAAAAAAAGGAATGATATAGAATAAAATAAAATTTATCATATGTTCTTTAAAACGGACAATTCTCCCAAAACACAAAAAATTAGCGCAGATGTCAACAAAATATAATAATTGTGAGTTATAAATATATAAGATATCGTATAAAAAAGGATGATGTGCGCTCGCCGATATGGCGTTAGATATCAGTAATATATAGAATGAAAAAAAAAAGAAACAGAAGATTCTCTATTTTGTTTTCTGTCATTATTCTGCTATTAAATTGATTGGTAAACAAATAATCAGAGAATGATATAATTTTTACTTATTTATTATTTGTAGACAGTTTTAAAATCTTGCGATAAAACAAGCGGATAGACATTGCTGTCTAGAAATACTCGAATATGTCTATAGGAAATTTAAAATGCAGAATACTTTATTGGTGCGCTTCGATCAAAGTCTCGAATTTTAAAACTGTCAAAGGATCGACTCGATTGCGGACAAGCAGTCTCGCTAATTGGAGGGGTCACCGAAATGCGTTTGAATCACTCGTGGAAATTAAGCTGGCGCATGTTCAAACAAAAGTGGATTCTCGAAGAGAAAAAAAAGAAAATTACAGATATTTTTAATTTTTGCGAGTTAAACTCTGTATATATGAAACTCCATCCGATAATAAAGGGTCGACATTATAGATCAAGTCTTTAAAGCATAAAAAGTTATAAATAATGAATAAAACATTTAATTGTTTGTTATATATTAGTTTTTTACTCATGCAAATTTATTTATTTTTTTTAACTAATTAATTTTAATTAACTTAAATTAATTTCTTTACTTAATCTTTTTTATTTTAAAACCATATTTGTAATTTTAATAATCGATAATGGAAATTTAGAAAATAATCTCATTTCAAATTTTCATCCTTTGCTCTTACTCGTCCTCTTAATAGTCTAGTGTGTAAGCAAGTATAACAGATGCTTGTGATATCTTGCCGGGGGCGAGAGCGAGTTCGAAACACGTGGGGTACGGCATCAGTCAACGTCGTCGGATCGCCTGTCACGGAATCAACCGCCGCTAGGCTGACGCCGAAAAGTTAGTCGAGCGCGTTAGTCGATAGTCCGCAACTGCGAGACCTATTAGAGCGAAGTGCTTCTCTCCCGATTTTGCTTCTAAGTCTCGCCGTTCCTCTCCGCAGTTGGATGCGCAGTCGTTGGCGAAGTTTACGCCACGCCGGTTATCAATGGCAGTCGCGTCGGAGAACTGCCGCATTATGAACTTATCACGGAGACAGCCGCGGACAACTTCGCCATTAAAGTTTCAACACGAGTAGTGTTACTGACTCTCCTCCGCCTTCTCGTGCCCTCCGTTCTCGCGTCTTCGTCTTCTTCTCCGTCCGCTTCATGGGAGCGATACGCCCTTTCTAACCGTTGCGCTGTTGCGAGAATCTCAGCGAACAATGCGAGGAGCAAACGTGCTGCAGCCTAATCTTTCGTACCATGATGGAGTTAACTATTCGCTCAAATCAGACGGATTTCCTCTTTAATATTAGAAGAAGAAACGAACGAAGATATCCCCAAAAATTCTTTAAATTCTTTTTAATCCAAAATATTTTAATATATGTATGTATACATATACATATATAAAATATTTTTATATAACTCGAAATTATTATAACTCAGACACTATTGGCATTCGAATATCTTTAATTATTTAAAAGGTCGACTTTCTCTTTTTTCCTATCACACATAATGCTTGATAAAAAAATTGTATATATAATTTATTCAAATTTATTTCAGCGCACAATATATTGCTTTTTTCGCTATATTTGTTGCTACTATTGTAAATGTTCTATCTTCGATAATTGATAAGCTGGTATTCAGCGAACTAAATGGTAAATAACTGATTTATCGAAAAAAGCAGACTTGCACGCAGGCACTTCCATTGTCGGAGAGCGCAGTCTCTCTTGCTTCATCGACCATCCTCTGCCGGGTCGATAAAAAGCTGTTTTAATTGGCCGCGAATCGTGGAAATTCAACGACGACGACGACTTTTCAGCTTTGTCGCTGTTTCCTGGAGCGTTAAGCGCCGATATAAACGCGCGATATTGCCGTTCGAGCGCGCGTTTTAATCCTTTATTGTGCGCCGCTGAGAAGCGAAATCATTGACATGGTTCCATTATTTATTATCGCGTCGAGCGCGCCATTTATACTACACATGACATCCTTCATAAAATTCTTTACTCGTGTTTTCACGATCATTAATTTATTTTGTCTCCTTTTTTTCTTCTAGGTACGTGATTCTACCGCCAGTTGTTTTTTTCGCATGCAAGATGCAACGTTGGTAATAGGTATGTTCACATATTTCAAGCGTTATGAGAGAATGAATACGTTTTTAGCTTTAGTCGATAGCGAGATAATATTGTATTACTAATAATATTATATAATTCATCGTGTGTATGTCTATACGAATGCAATATATTTTCCGGGCGTCTGATAATTGGTTGCCCGAATGAATGGGAAATTATCAGGCTAAACTGCTGCCTGCCTTATTATCCCTGGAAGAATCACGCGTTCTCTCTCCTGCGATCTGCAGGGACCTCTCTGCAAGGAGAAGCAAGGGTCTAATTAAAAACTTTAAGCCGCGGAACGAAGCTTCGCATGTTTCTGGACACTCTCTCCTTCTCTATTCCCAGGAAGCGCGACTTAATTAACTTTACGAAGAATGAACCGCGTTATCCCCGCGGTACTCTTAATGTATCTCTTTCGCCGCGTTTCAACTTTGCGCTCGCGGGAATTCGTTCGCAAAAAGTCACGCTCTCGCGCAATTTATATATTCCGGGACGCGTCCCGCGACTTCCGAGAGCGACGATGTTTCTAATTGGCGCAATTACGATTGCTTGTACTTGGTATGGCGCACGGTGTTGCATACCGAAGAGCGAGCGATTCGCGATTCATGCCCGCGGTTCTCCCTGTCGCGACGGTTATTCCTAGAAACGGAAATTTCTTCGGCAAATGAACCGCGCATACGAAATAATTCGCGAGGCACGAGATGGAAAATTTCAGCGGCGAGCGCTTTCATTTCACGAGAGGAATTTATAATCTTAAAATTTTTGCGCAAATATGTCTTAATGCTACAAGCATTTTCTTACATTTCTCAGAAAGAGAAGTATGCAAACCCTATACCAAAGTGATATTAAAATTAAAGTTTTTATCATACGCACAGACAAAAATTTAGCATGGCTTACTTTCGAGAGATATTTTTCAAAAATATATGCAAGAACTTGTCGGAAAATATTTTAGATTTTATCAGCATAGCATTATATCTTATAAAAAGTCGAAGATAAATTATTTCCTCATAATTGTAATACATCATACATAAAATTTGTTCTACAAGAAAATGCAATCATTTTTAAAAAGCAATTTTTGAAATCAATGTATTATATATATGCGATATTCAGATTATAATGTGACACACATCCAACATACTTAACACTCTTAAAAATAGACATGTAAACTTTCTCGACATTACTTTCTTGTAAAGAGGAAAAGTTTGGTTACAACGAAGTTTGCATTCCGCCAACGCGGCTGTCATATTTTATACATCGAACTTTATCATACCTCATTTGTGGTCCTTTTCTTTTTTCTTTGCACTCTCAAAATCCTGCATGCACAACGAACTCCATCAGAGGATCTTAACGTTTTACTTTCTTTCCACGATCTCCGTTACATTTTTATTGATCTAGAAAGGATAGGTGTCCAAAAACTCATACGAGCAAAAGTATACGATTACTCAATAGAAAGACGGGGAGAGAAAATGTCAGGATAAAAATCCCCCGGAACCAATATCGAAAAGCAAGTTCTCCGGTATCAGCTGTGAGCAACAGTTTCTAATAAAGTACAATAATAATCCCCAATACCCTAATGTTAGTCGTCCTACATATTTACCGGGTGTGGCGAAATCAAGGCTCGGTTGGTAATCGTTACTGCGTCGTATTAACTGCCAAATGAATAGAAAATATTTCCCCGAGGGGTCGGCTTGTTTCGCAGGGTATGAAGGTCTCGCAGATTGCGCAGAAAACGCGTCATTTGCAGCCGAGGGTTGAATATTATGGGGCTTGGCAAATATAGAGAGAAATAAAAAATTATAAACACACACAAGGGCTTGAAATAATAATTTACATTTATATGTGGAACATAGTAATTTGAAAATTAAAAGATTATGTAAAAAAAAAAAAAAAAATTATATTTTTTTTTATTAAAAAAAATTATTATTTTATAGACTTATTTATTTTTTGAAATTTGAAGCTACAAGTATAATCGGAAAATTGCAAGAATATATTACTAGTATTCGATAATTTACGGGAAAATAATTAAAAAGAAAAGAACAATAAACATATTTCAGAGAGTAATGTAAAGAGTATTTAAATTAGAAATTTGAAATATGAGGAGCAAAGTTTTGTTCGATATTAATCCCAAGCTAGATATTTTTTATACTTGTGAATTAAAATTGTACTAAATTCTATACATAAAAAGATTTAAACAAACGGTTATCGGTTGAACAGAAAATTGCCATCGGAGAATGGATTTCGCGAGTTTGGTAAGCCGAATTCGAAACTTTATCTTGACTAAAGCGTACATATATCATAGTGCGTGTTACATCGATTCTTTCTATCGATATAATAGTAACATGCAATTCCGACCAAACTTTCTTCAATCTCCGGTAATTAACCACGCAAGTTGTATAGCCATGGTCGTGTGCCAGTTTTTGTTTCTTAATATTATATATGTTGAAAAAGGAAAAGAGAGACGATAAAATCTAAATTTATTATAAAAATCGAGTCTATAATAAAAGAAATTTTCTTGCTATTTGATTTTCAACATAATTAGTAAAATTGAAGAAACGAATATTAATTTAATTTTCGATATAATTAATGGAATTAACAGAAGAAACAAGAGTATTAATTTTCCAAATAATTCTCTTATAATTATTCTACAGATTACTGAGTTTTACATTAAATGTCAAGAGAATAATTTTAATTTAATAGATAATTTGTTAGAGAGAGAGAGAGAGAGAGAGAGAGAGAGAGAGAGAAAGAGAAGACGAGATTTTTGGATATTTAAAAATACTTTTGTTCAAATATTTACTAGTTTTTTAATAACATCTCTTCGTGAAAGGATCGATGCTGTTATTCCTTGAAAAAGCGTGCCCACATCGCCCATCGAGGCTGTTAATAACAGCACAGTCTCGCAGGGAAAAATGTTATTGCGAGAGAATGCGAATTAGCCCGCGGTTTTTCGTATCGCAAAACTCATCTCCGCACACGTGGCGACGACAGGTATGGCGACAATGCAAAAGAGCACGGGCCATTCCCCCAACCTTTATATAACGCAATGATCGGCGGGCCGCAATATCGACAATGCCGCAGAAAATGGTTGAGTATGGTAAAACACTCGGGGCGGTCTCTTTCGTCCTTGGAAAGATTACGCCGGCACACAAGACAAAGCTATTGCATCGAGATGCGCATTCAGTATCGTGAAAATGTAGTTTTTCAATTTTCGAAACGCGAGATGAGTGCATCATGGAAAAATACGCGCATAATCTAAATCCAATGGACGATGGAGACTATAATAATAATTTTTGCATATTTTGATTGATATTCAAATTTAATAATATTAATATTGCTGAAATATTATAACCTTTGATATTAATTAACCGTGATATCAAGCCATTAGGGATTAACAAGCAAAACATTGGTTTTTCCGCGATATTATTTTCCGTGCTAATGAAAATAATTTACCGTTGACTTTCTCTTAGCGAAAAAAATCAAATATAATTTTCATCAACTGCAACTTTCTACATTTATACATCCGTAACATTTGTAATAAAATTGAAATTTTATTAAAACAAATTCCACACTTAAACTAAATTGAACAATGTAGTCTCATCATGTATTATCTTGCTTGAATTTTAGTTCAACAGGAATTTTTTAGTTTCGATATTAAATTAATTTTCTTTATGCGTTTTAATCTCAAATTAATTTTCTAATTACTCAAAGATTATGAGTGCCTCGATATTTTCATTCAGAAAAGATCAGTTTTGAATCGATCAATGAAATTATCATTAAAATCTAAAATACAATATAAACACATATTGTATGACAATTTGCTATGGAGATCGATAAAATTGTGCGTCGATACGTCAGCGCATAGTTGACAATAATTTCAATCGGGACTTCACGAATCGCGAGTATTCCGCGCAGGTACCGCTAAGCTGAAAGAACATAGAGGAGAACCGAGAAAGAGCGGTCGACTTCAATAGAATAACTTAGTAGTCTCGTTTATCCTTTCGCTCGTGCACGCCGGTCCGCTCTCGCTTCGTTTGTTCTCGAACGCGACGGGCGATTAATTAACGAGCGCTCGACAAACGATCCAAGTGCCGTGTAGACTACGAAAGGGAAGCGGTGTCGCTAGGGCGTCGCTCAGACTGTATACCCTGGTATCTGTCCTGCGCCTAATTAAACCAGAGTTGAATCATTACCGGGGAGAAGGGGAGGATGTGGTGCAAAAGGACGATGGGCTACCACGTCCCTCCCTCTTTCCTCAGAAAGAGGAGTTGACAGAATAATGCTATTCCTAAACATCGCTCGCAGTTTATTCAGGATAACTCCGGGCATCTCTCTCTCTCTCTCTCTCTCTCTCTCTTTCTCTATGTCTGTGATAATTGTATTTAAAAAAATCTAATTCAATATTCTAATTCAAATGTTCAGCTTACGCATAAATCTTTAATTTAATTCTAATTTTTACATTTTTGACAACACGTTAGATTCTTAACAGCGAATTATTCATTTATTTTATACGTGACGCCTAGTTTGTTTTGACAAAGAGGAAAGCGATAAATGCGAATCTTGTACAAGATGAATAATTCTGTTAATCGTCCTCGTCATCGTTAGCGTTTGTCAGCTTCTCATAAATTAACATCACTTCATCCTCACACGCGTATCTATCGCGTCGCGTAGCATCGTTTGCTTGCTCGCTTGATACGCCATGGATTCACAAATAATCGGCTCGCTTTCTCGACACGCGTCTCTCCCGCTAAAGCGCTAATTATCGCAATCCGATTGCCGGCGGCCTATTCATAATATCCACCTGCACCTAATCTAAGTTCAATTACGCGCGCCAAGCGGATTATATGCACTCACTTAGAACCGAATTAGACCGTCGTCCCCTCTCCCTTTCGTCGCGATCTCTGACGTTAATCTGCGAATCGCGCTCAATGTATCTAGTGCTCTGAAACGCGGCTTAATTAGACGCGCGCAAATGCGGTCTTGAGTCCTTTGAATTTTGACGCGACTCAACGTCGTTCGCAGTTTCCGATATTCTGCGCAAAGTGAGTGCGCGATTTAATCCGCTGTCGCGAGTCGTAATTAGCACACACATTTGACGAGATCGAAATCAAGAATAACTACGTGCATACGTGACTTATTCGTCGCTACATGTCGTTGATCAAAGGCTGCGAAAGTTTATTGCGAAAACTGGCAGATTTGCTTCAATTGCTCAATTGCTTCGTGATATAAATATACACACATTATATAGTGAATACTTCTACATATAAATTATATAATAAATATATAATTTCTTTTATAACAAATATGATAAAACAAGGAGATATTTTTATCAAAATGCGCACTACACTTTGAAAGCTTAATTAATTATTTCAGCGTTGTCAGCTGAAGAATTAGCGTTCAAACAATATTCGTTTGTATAATATCTGTGATATATATGTGTGTGTGTGTGTGTGTAATATATAAAAAGAATCGTAGTTCTTCTTTAGTTCTTCTAAGATTTAAAGTTGGACTACTTGGCGACCCGACCCGATGAATTCGCGTGCTAATTAATCCGCGTCTCATTTATAAAGTTGTAACACCAAATGGAGAGCAAGTTTGAAAGTGGCTGCCATCGCGAAGCTAGACGGGACGGGACGGGACGGGACGGGACGGGACGGGGCGAGGCGAGCGGATGGTTGGTATATTAAAGGGTGCCCGATCGTTCGTCACGGGGGGACGATCGTTTATAAGCCGAGCAGGTTCATGATTCTCTTTAGTGCTCCCATATTTCGTCGCCTGAAATTCAATCTTTTGTACCCAAGACATTCTCCGTAATTTCTATTCAATAAACGTTTTTCTTTCTTTCCGATTAATGTATTAATGATTTTTATAAATGCGTTTATTAATGATATAATAAAAAATTTTCTTGCAATAAAAATTAAAAAAATATAATATATTCAAAAGGTATATTACGAAAGCTGGTAGTTAAATCAGAGTATATCAATACGAGCTTCACAAGCTGGTAATTGCAAAACATTCTGTAAATCGTCGAAGAAAAATGCAAATTTTTAAGAAAAATTCACTGTACTTTAGAAAGTCGGGAAATTATGCGTAACGTCTCCATCGAACTTTTTTCTATTATTTCCCCAAAGTGCTCGTATTTCGATTCTTCGAAATAACGCAAGTACCGTCAAAGAGAGACCGAGGTGTCGATGTCTTCCAGAAAAAAAGAACTCCCGGAAATATGCGAAGCCGCCGCGAAGAAGATAAAATCCGATCGTAAAATCCGATGAGAAGAAGGATATCGGTATCGTAGATTGTCGTTACGAAGACGATGGTGCATTGATTACAGGACGGCCGCCGGTTTAACAGTACAAGATTTTCCGGCGGAAGAAGGAGCAGAAAAAAGAGGTGTGTGAAAGAAGAGGCTCCTTGTTGTATTGTCAATCGAGCATGGCGATATTGCTGGATGGAAAAAACGATGACACTGTTGCCAATGTCAATGATATTTGATCAAAGCCGAAAACGAGAAAGTAAGGCGCAACAGACATATTTAGAATGATAGACAAGGATAGACTTTTTAACGAAATCTGAAAGATGAAAATTCTTATGAAACGATTGAAAAAATAAATCTCCACGAATTAAATTTCAAAGATGCGAATAGATGAAACATGATTATTCGCTCAATTTTTGATGAAATTGCATCTTATTTTAACAAAATTATAAAAAGAGAAGAGACATATACAATATGTATAAATATATTAGCACACACACATTTCAAATAGTTTCTTTAATGAGAGCGAGAATGAAATTTAGGGCAAGCAATAAAGTCAGTTTTATGCAAACTGATTAATTTGCTCATTAGAATGCAGAATGGCGTATAAATGGTTGGACAGGTATTTTTCGAAACCAGGAATAGAGATAGAATGGCGTTAAGCGAATTCCGAGAGGAACGAAGCTAGAAGAGAGCGGGAATGAGGAACGTTCGCAATGCTAATTACATGGCTTTTCTTACAACGCTCGGGTACCGTTTTCATGGCCCAGTTTAACTGACGATCTTGCATTGTGTTCTTCATCCCTCCGTGATCTACGAACGTATCTTTGCATCGGTATCGTGCAACTCGCTCGACGCTCTCTTTCTCTTTGTGCTCATGGTATTATGCGCTCTCACGGTAGATTGAGGTTTGAGCGAGAAGGTCCATATTCGTGTATTTCCTATATTTGCGGTTTGACATTTATAATCGCGAACCTAATGAAATTTGTAAAGAAACAATATCTTTCAGAGATATGACTATTTAAGACAGTTTTGAAATAATTCTTTAATTATTGATTGATCTTTATCAATTAAATTAAATTAACTTTATTTTCTATTATAACAACTTATTATAGTCTTTTAGCTAATAAACGTTTCCCTCTCTTTCTTTCTTCTGGTTCTACGATATTTATTGTATTTGAAGACCATAAATTTCGCTGCGAGGAGGATAAGCCGCAATGACGCGAGGACAATAAAAGGATTAAACTCTATTAGGAGCGTCGCGAATGAAGCAGAAGCCGTCTTTACAAGCGCGCTCCGACGTATCGATCGATACTGGTGACCGTCTACGAGATCAGAGCCGAGATTACTTTCATCGTTTTATGCCCGTTACGTGCCATGTCGCGCTGGCTGACTCCGGCCACGTTCTCTTCGCTCAGGGAAAACTTTCCTTCCGCGTGAGGATAGCATCCTTCGTTCCTCTTCTTCCTCCGGCCGGCCAATCAGCGCTCGCGGGATGCGCTATCGGCGACAATAAAAAGCGAGGTAGTCCCAACGGGAGTGACCCATCTTTTACGCTCGGAATAGAGAACTTGGAACGCTGAGTCAACGCGTTTCTCGTACATGCCCGATGTAACCGTCACTAATTACAGCGCCGTTAAATCGCTCGGACAATGGAACGAGCTCCGCGATTCCAAAGATTTTGGCGAATTCCACACTTTGCTCCAATTTCATTATCGTCCGAAGACAATATAATTATCTAAATCGCGTGATAGCAAGATAATTACGAGTTGATCACTCGATCACAACATTAATTTTTAACACAAACTTTAATAATCATTTATGAGACATATTAACTTCGTTTCTTTAATAATAATGGAAAAAAAAAAAAAACGGATAATAATGCGTATACACATATATGTACTTCCAACGGGGCGAACGCACGATCATTAGTCGCGCGGTGTGATATGAAACATATATTTATTACAAAACGTAATGTGGCTGTAATAATGCATATTAATTGTTTAGATAAGCGCGAATCCGAGCGTTCGTTTAGAAACAGTTAGAATTGCCGATTGCGAGGCTCGTCGTTGTATTTCTAGCAGCACTTTTTCCCGCGAGAACGCGATTTGCATACGTTGCCCGTATCCTCGTGGCATTCTTTTCGCTCTTTTTATCCACCGTATAATTCGAAACGCATTACGTAAGTCGAGTGTGGCTCGATCCCGACGACGAATATCGGCGAATAATACATATATTGAAGCACGCATAAATAACTGTTGCTAAGAAAAATTTGTGACCTGTTCGATTGAATGGATCAAATTAAATGCGTCGATTTTTTTTTTTTTTTTTTTTTTTTTAGTATTTATTGAGCGTACATATTGTTGAACCGCGTTTAGCGGGATTCAAAAGAGTTCCGGGAAATTATTATCCGGATGCACTTTGCAGATAGGTTGGCCGACGCAAGATAATGAGGTAATAAGGAAATGAAACGAATGTCGTCGTTGTCTGACGGAAAAAGAAGGAGAATGAAATAGAGAGCCATTCATACGTCCCGGCGATTCATTTATTTTATGCCTTAAACGCGTCGATAAATTGGAATATGCCTATTAAATTTCCCGTTACAGTGCACCCTCATTTATCCGAAACTCGTTCGTGTAATTCTTAAGAATGTTCTTGCAATTTCTGCAATGAATATCGCGAGCGCTCGCGTTATGAATGAGACGCATTGTACAATAATTATGTTCTTTCTTTAAAATGTTCTACGAGTTGTAAATGTTATTACGCTGCTATTGTATTATATTTTCTCGATTTTCACTTAATGAAAATAAAAATGTTTTTAGAGAAAAGTGTTTTTAGAGAAGTTAGAAGTTTTTAGAGAAAAAGTGGGAAGAAAATTGAGATTTGAGATTTTTTATATAAAAAATAATCGTTAGAATACTCTTTCATTCAGTAACGCAGGCATTTTGCAGAAACGTTTATTAAATGCTTATTGATATTACATAAAATCTCGTATGTGATACTTATCTAAAAATCCAGTATACGAGAAAGAAATCAATAATCGCTTCTCAAATAAAAATAAACACTTCTCAAATGAAAAATATTTTCGTAAAAGACGAGCGCTCTCCAAAAAGAAGACAGAAACGCGCATATATCCGAGAAAAATTCCGTTATCGGAGATTAATAAAGAAATAATACGACAATGTATTCCGTCTCATTTCGTGAAATTTCTTACGAATTTGTCAGTTAGCTGGAAACGTAAATCGCGTGTCTCTTTCGGCATGAAAGTATTTTTGCCGCAAATTTCTATTTGAGTTCCACGGTGGAGGAATTCCTACCTCATCCATTCTTATCCTTCCACAGAATTCCGTACGGAACTGAATTTGCACGGAATAACAAGGTAACAGCTCGTGTCTTACGAGCGATGTGCAAATGCGTTTGTTCGTTCGCCGTGCATTCGACCATTCCATTTAGCCGCACTCCCGATAGCAGGCTTGTCTCGAATAAAAATCGAACATCATCCTATTATCGCTCTCGGATTCGCTTCGTTCTTGAGCTTTTGTCTCGCCCAAGTCGCGCCGACGATCTCGCTTCTCGTTTACGTAATCGTTGCTGTCATAAGGCGAACTGCCATTCTGTGCGCGGTAAAAATTGCAAGTATTTTTAAGATGCAATTCGAATAAAATGAGACTATATTATTAATATACTGTTTTTGTCTTTTGTAAACACACACACACACACACACACACACACACACACACACACACACACACACACACACACACACAGAGTTTTAGAATAAAATCTTTAAATCATCTAGATTTTAATTTTCGATTTTTTGTCAACGAATTTTCCGTGAAATTTATAAGTAAAGAGATATTTTATCATTGAAAATGAAACAATTATAACATCGCTTTCTAGATAATTTTCAGATAAATTCAAGCTGCTTTAACGTGAGATTTCAACGAGAGATGCAACTTCGAGATATCTATCATCGAAACTCGAAAATGTCGTTGTGTCAAATTTCCGTCGCGAAAAAATTGACGCCGACCTCGTCGAAAAGCCCTGAAAGTATTTTTAGGGCGATGACAATTGCCTATCTTGTATATAGAATATCGCGATAACGACAGCTCACCGTGACCTGGTTTGTACAAAAGGCGTATTCGCGCGATAGCTTGGATTGCGACCGACGGCAACGGGATCCGCCTCCTTCGCCTCCTCGCTGAGGACGTTTTTCCGAGACCCTAAGAGCCCTCGCGGTTTCGTCACTCATGGAAAGTGTCTTTGTCATACGAGAAAAGGCGTTGACGTTAGCTATCTTCGATATATCGACCTTTTAGCCGATAGATATCAATTTTTATTCTTTGCCCGTCGAGACGTAATGATCCGCGAAATTATACAGAGAAAAGTATGTAAAAAGTGACAAATTAATTTCTTTTTGAACATTAACTTGTGACAAGAATGTGTTAAAAATTGATTACATTGATAGCCATAATGTCATTCCAAATGCCATTTAACATGACAATTTTTTTTTAATAAATGATTTTCATATCATTTTTAAAATGTATTATAAATTTTCGTCGTTATTAACGTTTCAAATTAGTATTCTAAAATTAGTTGAAAAATACGACACGAATTGTATCTGCCGACGTAATTAGCGCAATGACCGTTTACCTGGCGATCCCAGTATCTCGACTGCATTGGCGAACCGCTGTACTCTATCCAAAGATGACGCGTCCGTGAAATTGCAGAATCGCTCTGTCCCCCACGGCTAGATGCACATTTAGGCGAGCAGACGAGCTTATCTGCTCGAATATCAGCACCATAATCGTGGCCGCAGCGCGGGCATAACGTGCGCACGCTTTTATCTCGGCTCATCAACAACGGGATGAAACAGAAGGGCCAACATCTGCGAACACAAGTATATCAAATCGGCGAGACATTTTGCGATATTTGTAATTTTTTGTGTCGGTGCTTAATAAAAAAATGAGAGAATCTCATAGTATATTCCCCACCAAATTACATGAAATACGAATTATACGCTTTAGTCAATAATTTAACGAATAAATTCTTATATTTTATTACGCATATTGATAAATATATGAATAATTAAGATTTAAAGGATTAAGATGATATAATATTATATTATTATCAGATAAGAAAAAAAAATTACAGATATTATCCAGATAAAATTATTTCCTCTTCCGCGCAAGTAATATCGTTATATATATTCGCGTTGCATTTCATTAATCAAATTTAATGAACTGAATATATTTCAAAATACGCCATTATACATTTATATCGGCAATCACTCGTCATGATTTATGAGAGGGAATAATTTCGCGATTTTTGTCACGTATGAATCCGATTCGGTGAAAATAAACGCCTGCGACCAGGATTAAAATTTAACGAGAGGGATTTAATAATTACGAATCGCGCAGCGATTTGCACTTCGTCGTTTCGCGCGACATGTGGCGCGCTAGTCTTTTGAAAAACTCGTACATTATGGGGAGAGACTATTCAGAGAGTATGCGGATGCGCTTGGCTAATTAGCGCCGTTTTTATCGCCGCTAATAAGCGATTATCGGAAATTTGTTTTACCGTGGAATTTATCGGTGCAAGTTTATGCAAAATGTTAAGGTTGTGAGTAAAATTCTTTTTTTCTCTCTCTCTTTTTTCGTCCCTCCCCCACCCCCTCCCTCTCTTCCTCACCCTCTCCCTCTCCGCCCTCTATCTCCTCTCTCTCTCTCTCTCTCTCTCTCTCTCTCTCTCTCTCTCTCTCTCTCTCTCTCTCTCTCTCTCTCGGTGTTTTATTCAATATCCAACTATATTGAGATCTATTATGGCGTATTCATGTTATTACATTGAGCAAATAAATAAATAATTTTTATTCTATTTGCAATTCATATTTTTTCAATGCTATGTAATATGCAGAGTTACGTAATCTCTTATTGCAGATTAGAAATAATTAATCTCAACAATTTTTCGATGACTAACCCCAATAAACAAAATGCAGCTAGACGGGAGGTTGTAAATTTCTGTTGTTTAAGAATTATCGGCACCTCTTTCACGCCGCAAACAGGACAGCAAATTGATTTGTCATGATATTTCCATGTTTCAACTGTAAAAATAAAATAGCGTTAGAGATTTATGTTCATTTTATGTTAGACTTAATACAAAGACTTCTTCCGGTTTATAATGATAATAGATCTGTAATGTTTAATTAATTTATTATTGATACAAAAGCGACGGACGAAAGACGATGCAAAAATTTTATCTCCAGTCTGATAATTGTCTATAGGTGTGCAGTTTTAATTTAATTTATTCGGGATTAAAATAAGAGAAAGCTGTACCTTCCGTGGAGAAGACTTTGTTCGGCTGTTTCGGTGCCCGAGCTTTATCATCAGGTATTTTCAGTGCTGTTATCCACGGAAACAACGTGCCACTTTGCGACGGCTCGTTCCGCTTGCATTCCGCCCTTTGTGATTTACAAAAGCACGCTGCTTCCTAGAAACATAAATTCATTCGTGTGTGCGATAAACAATTCGGCTGTGCAATGCGTGCGCACGCGCGTTTCCGGCAAAGAGAATACGCATTCGGGGCGTAACGTTAATGAACAGAATTTACGAACGCATTTCTAATTACCATTTTAAGCGCGGTGCTCGATTGCGTTGTTTGCGGTAAACCGAATCGAGTCGCCGCCACGGTCGCTGATTACAACAAAATCCGCAGTTTAATTAACGAACGTAATAAGTCATTATGGGAATCATTCCCGGGGTTGATGATCATGCGAAATTAAATATTCAAACATCGATATATCGCGAAATGATTTTGCGGCCTTTTTGTCGCCGTTATTCCATAAGTCGAAATTGTACACTGAAAAAAAAAAAAGTTGTTAACTAAATACGTTCAACTGATTATTATTTCTTTAATTGAAATATTTAAGTATCTAAATTAAATGCGGACATATTAAATCTAACATGACGTATTTGACTTAAGTACTTAAATATTTCAATTAAAAAAATGATAATCAGATGAACGCATTTAGTCAAATTAACAAATTTTTTTCTCGCTGTATCTTTCACCTTTATCAACGATCCTACTTTATTATTATTTTATGATAATTAAACACGTCCATTGTATACGATTATTTTTTCGCGAAAATAAAAAATTATGATAAAATTATATTAATTTTATTTGAGAAGCAGTACAAATTGTTCGTCTCTCTCTCTTTACTATATAAATACACACACGCGTGTGTGTTTTTATATAGTAAATAAATTTGTAGAATAAAAAAGTGAAAAAAATATATTGTAAATTAATTTGTCGGTCTCGAAATGTATTAATTAGTAGAATCATATAAATTTCAATTGCGAGACAGTCTATTTGTTATTTAAAATATCACAATCTTTAATTATTCGTTTAGATAACAAAATCGTATATTGATAAAGTTAACTTTATTAACATATACAATAGAATAATAAGGCTTTGCTTTAATTAAACTCTCTTTTTCACGATAAAGGATAATTGTATCGTTGATGATCAATATTGAAATATTAATATCGAAACGAGCGTATAATATCAAAAACGTTTTATTCGAGAAAAGTTTGTTAATTACGCTTTACATCGATAATAAATGTTTGCGAAGCTCTTTATTAATTCTGCAATAATTCTTCTCTCGTCGCTTGTACGCGGTAGCTCGCGGATACGGGCGATGCAAGTTCCGCTGCTTGCAAGTTCCCAGTGTCAGCGGGTTTACAGGGTGTCAGCTTCGCGTTTTTGTACTCGAAGGTGCCGTAAACATGGCCGCACAACGGACAGATCATGCGGACTTTCATCGCGCGTCTCATCATTAACGGAATAAAGCAAAACGGCCAACATCTGTTGCAAATCGCCCTACGGTGAGAACTCGATCGCACGTTTACGTTGTACGAATTGCGAGAGACATCATACAATATCGATTGTGCAAAGATTGTAGTTTATTTAAAAACAAGTTTAAGTTAAATTTAATTAATTGATTATCTTTTTAAAAGTTTATATATTTAAAACATTAATTTTTTATAAAGCTGACAATAAATTTAATTTGTTATTAATTAAATTAAGCTTCCGATCAAATTCTTAGAATCCAGAATTCTCAAAATGAGGTAGAAGATAAGTTGAATTAGACGTAAAATTAATCCTGAGCCTCTTACATGCAAGCCAAAAAGTTGTGAGCTCTAAATTTCGCTTGGTCGACCATGTGTATCGTGAAAAAGTCAATAAAAAGCAATTTCTCGTTAAGGGCAATAACGAAAGTCGTCGCAAGAGAAGCACAAAAGCGTTACACGGACAAGACAAAAAGTTTTATTAGACGCGAGAGTTCTAGAAGTTGTCATAATCAAAAAGTATATATCTCATCGTTATTATAATATTAATTATCATTAATAATAAATAATAAAGCAGCAAGGCAATTTTCTATCAATAATACTAAGCAATTTATCGGAAATTATAATGTTTTAAAATTAACGATTGATGAACTAAAGTTTCTCTCTTATTTAATTTTTTATAATCAATTAATATTTCCTAATTATAATACATTTTAAAATATGATATTATTACACATTTACATATATTATATATATATATATATATATATATATATATATATATATATATATATATATATATCATTATTATATGATATTATATATTTATAATACATATTTTAGGATGAATTTTTTATTCTAAAATGTTTCCTAAGGTTTCCCTGTTGATTTAATTAATTTCGATATACGTACCCGAATAGGCAGAGAGCTCCGATATGAGAAGTTGTCAGTTTGTCGCCGCGCGAATGAAGCGTCGGTACAGCTTCCTTCTGGCATTGGGGACAGACTTTCCTCTCGCCGTGCAATTTCCACGTGTCCACTGCGACGGTGAAAGTGAATGTTAAGGCTTAGCTTTCACACCGACCACAATGGGAACCGCAGACTGTCGTTGCGCTGGATAGACCGCAGACGACAAAACATTCTTCCAAGGGCCGCTCTCACCGACGTCGCTCAGCTCTAATCGTAGCTCAACCGTTTCTCTGGGTTGCATGTCTGTATATGTACAATATTATACAGAGAGAAAGGATTAGAGCTAACTGCCATTAGTAGTTCTGACCGACGTTGGTGCGATCGGACCTACACGAAAACTTGAATAGCAGTCTTTTTCGTATGAATGTCACGAGAAAATTTACTTCTCTCATAAATTATAAGCATAGAGCGAGACATGTTTTTCGAAAAAATATCGAAATAAATTAATAACAAAAATTAATAAAAACAGAAAGAGAATTAATAAAATGAAAGCGAAATAGAAATGAAGAAATAAGTCATAGGAGATAATTTTATTCAATCTCGTGTAATTCGTCCTGTTCGCGGTTAATGGGATCTAAACGTTTCCTTTAACCAACGATTCTTTCCGCAATAGCTTACTTCAGATACGGCAAACAGCCATATTAATCAATGACGGACATTGCTACGGCGACTCGCACCGAACTCGCATGGAACTTTTTTCGTTTACCGTATCCGAATTAGGATATATCGCGAAAGCTCTCTCGGCTTGTGCCGTACGGCACGGTAAGATTTAATCGCATTGGTATCTACCGCGAGTGGCATAAACTTTCTTCGACTCGTTCTTCTTGCCGCTAGTACCGTCGCCTGGTGTGACCGAAGACGTAATCCGATTCGACAATATTCTTGACTCTTCGTTCTTCTGAAAAAGTCACGAAGAAGTAAGAAAAATGCGGTCGTCTCGTCTCAAGCATCTCGCGTATATTAGTGATTCAATTACGAGGGCAAAGACGGCGCAGGATATGCGAGCAATATTCTTTTTAGAACTGATCTTAAATGAGCATTTGTTTAATTAATTTAATGGTTATCTCTTAATAAAAATAATTTTAAATTAAATTTTGTATATAATGAAGTGAGATAGTAGTGTATGTAGAGATAATTAAATATATGAATATCTTTTATAAATGGAACATGTTTGCTTTATTTGAAATCATAAATAGGAATCTTTTTATAAATAAAATATTTGGGAGGAATACAAGGGTGAATTTTTCAACTATCATTTAATTGAACAAGAGAAGTTATAAATATTGCTGTGAGATATTGAAAATTTAATGATATTACATTACGAAAACCGCGTCGTCAACATATGTAACTTCTTTAAATTCATCTCACGTACATGATTCTCTCCGAGGATTACGCGGACAAAGGTCTCTCTTATATCTATTTTAGAAACTTTATATATTCTCAACCCGAGAGACTCGTGGGTTGAAGAACCATAGGATGGATAAGATGGAAGGTCGAAGGTGAAACACGAGACGATAAGACCACCACAAACATGAAGGTGCAGTCCCTGCTTTTTTGCGCATAATTTCCGTACGTGGTCTTCTCCCATCTATCAAGAGATCTTATCCCATCTATCAAGATATCTAATTTCTTATATAGCAGCTCAAGCATCGAAAAATGTGAAAATTTACACCGAATCGAAATCGAATGTTTACTCTATAAAAATATTTTTCTTATGTATGCCATTAAAGAAATGAAACGCATTTTATGATTTAATAATATAGAACATATATGACGCACAAATATATAAAAAAGATATTAAATACGAAATAATTATACATGAGAGACACGATACATATTTTTATAAAATATAATTTTTAATATAAAATAAAAAACAAGATAAAATTATGACAAATCGAAAGAAGCGTTTTCGAGAAAATGATAGAGAGAAGAAGGTTGGTTTAAATATAAAATTAAGTTGATAATATCATATAACATTTGAATGTTCCACTGCTCCACTATATATGTTAGCCATCTTATCTGATATTGAAAGGAATTGAGAAATATTTCTCTGCGTTCGTTGGAAAAACGAATGTCTGTACCTGATTGTCCAAACATTTGCCAGCGATCTTGGGATGATATTTACGGATGTGTGCGAGTAGTTTGCACGTGTCCCGTCCCTCGACGCTTACCTGCTTGTCACACACGGGGCACCAGGTCGCTACGTACGACTGTATTGACAATAGATATTTGGTTAGAATATACACGCGGGATGAATACTATCTATATTATTAATAAATATATATATATATAATTTTAGACAACCTTATTATACCAATTGTAACACTTTCGTTCTATAGTTTTATTCGACAAATTATTTGTTTTAGTGGAAAAAAAAACCTGATACGAGTTAATAACACATTATTACTATCACAAAATTAACCTAATTACGATAACGTATCGTAGATTTGAAAGCGACACATGTATAAAAATTAAACCAACCTGCTCTTCTATCATGTTCTTGAGAATGCGTGCTTTTGACTTCCTACACATTTATCGAGCATACTCAAACTTTCTAATTGTGATTGATATATAATTTCATTAATAAACTGAAGTTTGCGTGTAAGTATCGAATCGATAACGGGGCGAATCAAAATTGTTTCTCGAAGTAACTTGATTACGTAAACGAAAATGCTATTTCAAGCTTTTCATTACATTCTTCTGCACATTTATATTTAATACAAAAAAGAAAGAGACGAAATTATGATATTAATGCAGAAGGTACAAACATATATATACATATATATATACATGAATACTATTATTAATATTATTATTACTACGTAATTAATAAAACGAGAAAAAATAATTTGTGCTTAGATATTGTGGAACCAGCTTTATATCACTAACTTAAGTGAACGAGTAATTTCGTGAATTGTTCTCGCGTAGAAAAGTCTTTCTTGTAACCCGGATATTTTTGCAGATAGGGACAGGACTCGTGATTCTGCGAGGACTTGTCACGTTTTAGAAGTTTCTCAACAACATGGGCGGAAGTGCTTCTCGAAGGAAGCAATCCACGTGATGTCGCTAGAGAGGTGCGAGTATGAGAAAAAAGGAGCTTTTCCTGAATGCGCTACGAGAAGTTGAGTTCGCGCGAGTCAAAAGTTTTCGCAGACTTGAACAAAGGTTAACACAAAAGCTGACGTCGTCACGGACGACGAGCACGGTCTCTCGCTTCCGTTTCGCTCGTTCGCTCGCAAGGAGGAAACTACGTGGTCGGATGCTTACTTCCGGTTGCCGTCGAACTCTTCTCACCGCGCGTATGCTCTATCGAATCTTAGATATAATACCACATATAACTGTATAAGATTACCCGCGGTGTTTTCCCGGAATTCTTTTTCTTTTTCTCGCCAGACCATGCTCTCAAATTCTATGATTCATGAAGCGAGGTGAATTTCCGCTACTTGCGAAAATTCAGGTGAGAAAAGAGTGCTTCGTGACAAGTATTTAGTGAGAAGTGGAAGAATATAAAATCAACAGTTCACATACACACACACACACACACATATTTCTTTTCAAAAGAAGCATAAATTAGTTCATGGATTTCTACGCGTTTTTGAAATAAATAATTATATCTCACAAATTTGTATTATTGTCAAAAAATAAGAGATGATTATTATAGCCAATATTTTTATTATTCAAACGCTTCTTAGATGTTTCCTTGGATTATTTTCTAGATTTTTATATTATTTGGTGTAGAATTTGCAATACATTACATTCATGCCATTTCGTGACTTGGCAACTTAAGAAAACAGCGTTATTCGTTCAGAGATATAAAACACTATCATTAATCTCTCTACTCTCTGACATCGATTGTTCTCCACAGCGTCGTATCGATATAATACCATAAATATAGCATCGCAGCGGGTGGTCATGTCGATGTTGGGCAGACTATCAGATTGTCACTAAAATTGACAGAGGCCCGCGCCGCGAAAGGCAATAATTGAATTAGTGGTCGACAACACCTCTCTCTCTCTCTCTCTCTCTCTCTCTCTCGATTCCAGTAGTGGGTCAGGAAATCAGGTCAGATGGAGGAAGATGAAGAAGAAGAAGCGGCGGGCAGACGTGGATGGAGTGGTGCCAGATGGTGGTAGAGGGACTCCTCTAGTACACTCGAGTACCGTTAACCGCGTCTGTGCCAGAGCCGTACGTTTCTTTATGCGGACAGACGTGGGCAAAGAGGAGAGACACCAAAGCTACGCAGCACGTGGGTGAGAGACGCCCACGTGGATGGTCGCGAACAAAAGCTCTGACGCGCAAAAATCTCGACCAACGCGCAAAAAATACGAATGCGCGGCTCAGGCGTTGCTAATTGAAAGATATAGAGAGAGAATAGAGTAGATGAGTTATACTTATGATGGCAATGAATTGATAACTGCCTCCAACGGAAAATGCTAGGTGTATAGCCACTGTTTGAATATTATAATACGTTTATATAGCGCGAAAATCTATCGGATTTTATGTATATTGAAATTTCAGATTCTTTGGAGTCAATCTTTTTGAAATTGATTTTTTTTTTAGGAGAAAACTCTCGAGGGAGATTATTGTTTAAAATGATCAATATTGTACATTTTTAGAACTATATTTAAAAAATTTAAGTTATTTTAAATTCTATCAAAGTGGAATTTATTTAAAAAATTTTATTTTCTCGTTTTAATTTTATTTCTAATTTACATCACTCGCTAGACAGATCCTGCTTGATTAGAAATTTTCAAATACAGACTGTGCTATTGCGAAATTTATCCAAACACTTTAGTACCATACTCTGTACTCCTCGTCGTCTTATCAGATATGACGTTATCGAAGCATCGTCTTAATCGTTTCTTTGCACAAAGGCGACTACGCCGGGCTGGGTCCCCGGTGCGTGATGCCTCCTCGTCGATGCAAATCGTGAGAAAATACGCTCGCGTATGCTGCCCGGGGCGTCATTGTCGGCTGGGAATGTCGTGCGTGGGGTTGCGACCCGAGATCGTGACCCGATCCGAGAGAAGCTTCGCCGAGCGGAACGTATTTTTGCATAATTCTCTATTTTTGCATATACGCTCGCTATACGTCAAGAAAGGGCTGAGGATCTTGATGTGTCGGTTTACGGTTAAACTCGAGTTCATATATCATTGAATCTCCATTTAGCGGTAATGCCATTCTTATGGAAAGAGTTGTTTTAGGATTTTCTTAATTCTAAATGAATAGATAAGCCTTTTATAAAAGAAAAATTATACGAAAGTAAGACTTATTTTAAATAATTTAATAAAAAAAATAAAATTTACTTATACAATATATATATTGTTTTAGAGTAATAATTAAAATATCTGAAAATGGAGTAGATATATATATATATATATATATATCTCTTTCTAATTAATTAGATCATTATAAGCTAGATAAATAAGTTTTTGAATGTTCCAGCATTGCTTGCAACTTATACATTTAACAGATAACTTGTTATAAGACAAAAGAAAATTTCATTTTTTTTTTGTTCTTATACTTCGCTCAATTTTACACATAATGTTACATATTATAATCTCTCGAAGTAGACGATTTATTTCTGTGGAACGAGATTTAATATGAAGAGCATAAAGAACGAGACGACATAAATAATGTAGATACTTTGTTCCTTGCGTCTTTATATCCTCTCATGCCATTTCGATAAATCGACAAAGGAAAATTTATCGTAATTAGTCTCTCGCGCTCACAGAAAGAAAGAAAAAGAGAGAGAGAAAGCCTCATCGGTGAAAAATATATTCTGCGCGCCTTACTCTCAATAAATATCGTCGATAAAGTACCGATAATCTCGAGTCAATTACTCGCACACCGCAGAAAATACTTAGATTCATTTACAATGAATCATGTGTTACACACACCCCCTTTATCCTGCCACGTGGTTCGAGATCCGGTGGTTGCATTTCGCAGCCGGATATATGGACTGACTGTACCGCGATAAGTGTCAGGTTACCGCGATAAATAATAGGCTCAAGTTTTTAGAAAGATTCGCTACGAAGTCACGAGTTTATTATTATTCGCTTTATGTGAAATCAAATATATAATACTTTATAGAAATTGCTACAAGTACATTATATACAAGTCATTAATAATGATTTCTAAATGTCGAGAATTTTCAACTTTGTGATTGCAAAAAGAAATAAAAATATAATTAATATTTAAATTTTACATTAATTAATTATGATTACAGAAATCTCTGTAAATTTTATATAATAAATATTTTCTTAAGTTTTATTAATAAGACCAAAAAATTTATTTTCTCAGATCTTTTACTATATTTCTTATCAGCGTAAAAAAAAAATTGCTTTGTATCACGATGTATTCTCAAGGCTTTCGCAATCGTAAGCCCGCTTGTGGTTGTTCTGGAAAAATCAGGATAATTGCAGCCACGTCTAAGATAAAAGCTGGCAGCGACCTGACCTAATCGTAGAGCCAAAGCCTCTGTAAATTAGCGTACAGGATTGTACCGTGCACAAAAAGCAGTTACATCTAGTTGGATGTAATTGTGGTGGCGTGTACGATCGCGCGCGCGCGCTGTGTTTTTTGTCGAGTTTAGATAATTGTGGTAATAGCAAGTTAACGTGTCCTTAAATTACAACCTTCTTCTTCCCTCAAGAGAATCAAGTACATATTATCTTTTCTGCAATTCTCAATTGATACGCATGACGTATCAGAGCTAACGAATCGTTCACTTATCAAAAGTTCGTCTTATCGTTTTTATGAGAGAAGCTTTTGAAAATATGATATAAATTTTTTTAAACAGTTTTTTCCATTTGATAATTTATTGTATGCTGGAAATTCCCAGTATTTTATTATTATGCGTACAACTGGATTGCATTTGACTGTTGCTGATACGAGACGTTTTCTTTTATCGGCTTACTAATGACAGATATTATTATCGCTTATCGCGTCGGCAAAGGCGGACGCCTAAGCCGAGGGATATTATTAAGACTATCCCACGTCTTCTTATCACACGTGTGCCAGCGACTTACAATTAGTCGTCCTCGTTGTCGTCACTATTCTTTTTGACAAAGTCAGGCACGAGATAATCGTACATCAAACTAGCATAATGCTTTTAACGACTTAGAAGAGTATCACGGTTTTCCACTAATGTAATAAATATCTTACTACTATAGCTCATTTTATATAATGCTAGCTTTATAATAAAAAATGATCTACAATAGTGTAATGATAATAATGATTATAAAAATAATTAAAATTATATTAAATTGCAATAATAAGGATACAAAATTGTATGCGCGAAAGTAACTCGTTGAAAACATTTTGTACATACTGTCCACGAATAATGTGTGTGTTTCAATATGCATAAAATCGCAGCATTTTTAAAGAAAGTGTTCGAATTCTATGTACGCGAGAGATATTCGCGCTATTCATCGCCGGAAGACAAAGGATCGTGAAAGACGCGAACGAGCGCGAGAATTATTATCGTACCGAGAGAAGAACGTGCGCACGCGCCGCATCGTATATCTATAATAATCATTCCCCATTCACAAGGCGAACGTTTTATTCGCCTAGTTGTGTGCAACAATCTTGCACTGCAAATTGCAATAAAGTAGCGCTGGAGTGCAACAGCGGCGCAGCTCCCATAATCAACCTCGCTCTCTCGCGTGCAACGACATACTTTCCAGCTTTCTTCGTCGTTTCTTCTTTTTCTTCTCTCTCTCTCTCTCTCTCTCTCTCTCTCTCTCTCCGGGATGTACTGCTGCCGTCCGATCGTTGTAACTAACAACGAGGCCGCGCCGTGTATCATCTCGCCGTGTTAAGGCTGCCAGGGCACATGTGTGCGCTGGGAAACGAATCGTAGAACGTGTTGCAACAGCACATTGTAGATGACACAATCGCATTTTTCCGCGGTGCAATATACCGGGATGCGTGGTATTATTAGTCTTCCGAAGCGAAAGCGATTTTACTTGGCGTTTTGCTGTTCGGTTGTTAAAGCGTTTTACCGTGACAGAGTAAAACGAAATAAAACTTATTTATCTTATTTCAAATGTATGCAGAAATGATATTTTTATTCTTACGCTTTAGGAAGAAAATTTAATATTTCATAGCATTTTATCTTAATTATTGTTTTTATGTTTTTATATTTTAATAATACAATAGAATATATTATATATGTTTTAAATGTCGCGCGTGCAAATATATACGCAATTTGTGAAATTAATATCTTTATTCAATTTTTCATATTATTGACATGGATATTCGAAAAAGCGTATTCCATACTTCGCGATCGATTCTGGATTTCGTTAAACGGTTTTGTCAAATATCGAATTCGAATTACTTCTGACTTGAGGAAAATTTTTGTGCAAAGCACAAAGTTTATGTAAATTATGGGTAGAAAGTGCAGAATCAATTCGTCGTAAGTATAGGGATGAAAGAGGGCGTGAATAGTCGAAAATCGACTATCGCGAGGTCAGACCGAACGAATGAATCGAAACTTTTCTAGACTTATCAACTACGAGGATAAGATTCAACTGATCTCTTTTACGATATGCGGGATTTTATGACCCGACCGATTCTCCCGCGTTACGGCTCGGTGAAGAAGCTCTCGAGTCTTCTGTCGAGTTTTACGTATCGTTCCGATTTATTCTTTTTACTACTTCTTCACTATTTCGGATAGGAACCTTAGGATTTAGGATGGATATTTTCCGAAGATTTCCCTCTTTTTTTTTCCGGGCACATTGTCGCTCCTGAAGAACGTGTGAAAGTCGTATGATGAAAGTTATATCGAGTCAAAGATTTCCATTACTTCGCGAACGCTCGGCAGATCCAAAATACACCGTGTGTAGAAAACCTACAAACTTCTTCACGATTTTGCCAATTGGTTATGCATATTTTTACAAAATTTTGTAACAAAGTAAATGAAACACAAAATCTATTTCTTTTAAATTAATAATTATATATATTAATTGTTCACGAACAATTGGCCATCTTTTTATGTCGTTAATGTCAGAAACGGATCATACATGTATATTAAATACATATAAAAACTTATAGTTTGATCAGATCGAAAAGATAATTAAGTATATATAATGATGTTGAAAAAATATTCTCTCAAAGTCGATTCTACGCGAAATTAAATAATAAATATATTTTTAATTGTAATATATTTATGGCTAAAATAAATATGCACACACTTTATACAGTTAAATATAATATCCCTAAGAAAGCGTTTCGTTTAATATTATTGAAACTTTTAATTGCCCATGTGCCTCTGATATTTTGCATTCGCATTCGATCGAACCATCGTTGCGGGCAACAAAGCGGGATATCGTCTGCGGGTCAGCGACGAGAAATCCGGTTGCCGATACACATCGACTTTGCGAACAATCCGCCATTTCAGCCTCGAAATCCGGAGCTTTGATCACTACCGCGTGATATCGAATTAAGCTCAAACAGGAGTCCGTCATCGTGGGGAGAGGAAAACGGGAGAAGAGGATACACGGGCGGAAGCGGGCTTCGCGTATACAAATTCTATCTCTGTGGACATCCGGCAACTGCTACGATTCTACCACTAGACGCCGTTCTCTACCAGTCTTTGCGTTCCCCCGAGAGCCGGACGATAATTAATTATTATCCATACATGCCGGTGAGGAAAATTCGCCCCATCGCAGGTTAGTTAGAGAGCCGGTTAAGCCACTAATAATAACCGTCTAATTCCGGTTTTGGTTAAAATGCGCGCACGTAGAACGTTGCAAAATTGAAATTATCAGATTACCTCGGAAATAACGAGAAATTTCCGAAATTTAAATTGCATCTTATTTAATTTTATCCTTGAAAAATATACATCGCGCTTTCAAGGAAACTTTATCTCCTAGCGGATATTTTAAGTTACAGATAAATAAACTCTAAATATATATTTTCATAAATATATCTCCTATCTAAATATCTAAAAATTTATTTGAAAACTTGTAAGAAAAAAAAGGAGAAAGAGAGAGAGACGAAGACAGATTCCAAGAGATTTTCCGTTAAAACCTAAATTCCGATGAGATTAAAGCTTTAACCCATCGATACGATTTCTGCCGTTCGAGGTTACGATGAAGCCGGGGCCCGTTTTAATTTCCGAGGCCGCGCCCGATGATAGACCAACCGTCCCGCCGATGAAAAATGCAGGTCCGTAAATAATGCCGCCTGCGAGACAGAGAAGGCCATAACCGAGGCGCGGTGATGTGGGCCAAGGGAGGCCAACGAACCCCGGCGCCGTCGCTTCTGCCCGATGCGGTTGACTCTGGACCGACACGCTTCTGTCGCCTACACAATTGGTATCCGGCGATGCAGTCACGTCACGATGACGACGATGACGACAATGTTGACGATAGCGCAATGCGAGTGTCGATTTTTAACGGTCGCTCTTTGTCAAAATGCAACATTTGAAACAGACATCGAAATGTATAGTTGATAGACAGAAACTTTAACGTGTTCAGAAAATAATATAGACACGTGAAAAGATTCGATGTTTCTATTTGTGCTATTAAAGATATGAAATATTGAAAATATTATTTTGACGCGCGGTATGTAATTTAAATATTTTCATAATCTTATATTTGCCTGAAAACTTATTTCTTTTTTACTATGTATTTGTAATATTTAATTGGCTTTAATTAGTAAAATATTAAATCTGAAGATATTACATCTTTTCAAAGAGTCGTGTGACGTTTCAGTTTGTCGCAAAGTTATTAATCACAAGAGCGCGCACGTCTTTCCATAAAGTTGAAGCGACGAGAGAAAGAATCGTCTTGAAAAAGTTATACGCATCGCGAAGCGCGTCTTTAATACAGGACGAGCGCCTTTCAGGTCGTTCGTTGAAAGACACACTCCTGAGGGACGTGGAAAAACCGGGAAAATGGAGGAAAGGCGATCCCGTGATACGTAGAGAGACACGTAGAGCCTGCCGGGAAGGAGAGCGCAGAGAAAGGGAAATTCTTTGCGCGGGAATGCAAGTATCTCCCTCCCTTCTTATAACCCAAAGACTCCTCTTTGTTGGCCGGCAGCAATATACCATGATATGACATTCTTTTCCTGCTCGTAATGTGCTGGCGTCTTGAAAATCGCGAAAACGCTGCCCGACGGCTACACTTCCCGGGAAAGACATCTTTAATCGTCTGTTCTTGCAAAAGAAAAGAGCTATGCACTTTTATCGCGATATTGCCACGATTCCGCCGGCTATGTACTCGCCACGAGTACGAGATTAGATTTTGTCGCGACGGATTACTTCCGGTTCACTTTACACCTTCCGTTTCAAAGAAATGCTCAGAGATCGAGATATTAACTAGTCAGCATTATATGTATATTAAGGAGAAGCAAGAACTCGTGCGAAGTACGCTCGAATTCAATTAAACTATTTTATAAATTTTGATATAAAGATTTGATATAAAAACAAATACAAATCAATGTAAAAAGATGTAAAATTATAAGATAATGTTTTGAATTATTTAAAAATTATCTCTTAATCATGCATGAATCGGCAATAATTATGGATTCTTCGGTTCTTTTTTTCGATGTGAAAGTTGTGATATCACATTCTGACGTATATAGCGAAAGTGGTCGGGAAGAATATTACCGCAGCGTTTATCGATATGGGTCAGTGGGACGACCCACGGTATAATCGAAATGCTCTTTTCTCCGACATCAACGTACAATCTAGACAAACGTTGCGAGTGCTAAATGGGACGATCTTAAATGTCGAATCGTCAACTGACGTATCCATCACGTGTGAGCCCGAATAATCGTTCTAGTTCAGGAAGTTGAATAATTTATTGTGTTGTTGACGGGGAGTTTTCATTTCTAATAATACTCACTAAAAATAGTCAACGAGAATGTTCTTCAATTAATCCAATATATATATTTATAAACCTTTATCATATAATTAAGTAGAGCAATAAAATTTAATTCATAAAGTGAACATTCAGCCGGTTTTTTTTTTTTTTTTTTTTTTTTTTTTTTTTTAATTCAATATAATAAAATCGTAGATGCGCTCACACGTGCATGTTCAATTCCGCTATATGTATCGATTTACATTTTCATACAATTCTGTTATTTGATCTATCGCCTGACACTGCTTAATGTGGCGATGATAAGGGTATTTTATCGGTCGACTACGCGCGTTTTCTCGAGAAAAGATAGATATATAGGAAATAGCCTGCGAACTTCATGCTCGGGATATGTCAGCCCGTCGAGGTTGTCGTCGTCGTCGTACACGGACGGGAGGATGTTAAATCGATATGAGAATGAATTGGGTGATTTCGGGCGTTCGCGCATCGTTGCCTTTGAAGCGGGAGTTGAATAACGCGCTATTTTATCCGCCTGTTCCTTCAAACGACCTTACAAAAACGACGCTTACAAAAATATAACCTAGGTAGAAAGAAGGATAGAGAAGAGAAGAAAAATATCAAGCTAAATCTCTTTACAGTTCGCTAATGCAACGTCGCATCAATTTATATAAAACATAGAATCCGAAAAAAGATACAAGATGAATATAGGAAGCGACAAAAAATTGTCTTCTTAGTTTGATTAAACAGAGACCGAAGAAGATGGAATAAAAATTCGTCTACTTTCTCGTTTTTTCGCAATTTTTCATTTTATAACGAAAACTCCTTTTCTTCGGCAACTAATCTGTAATTTTCACCGCGTCGATTAGTGAATTTAGTGGCTTAGGAGACGACAGGATTTATCGCGACAGCATTTTCCGCGAGAGGAGATTCGAAAGCCACGACTCGAGAAAATTTGAGGGAAACGAAAGCAATCCGTGAAAATCTCGCTTTTACGCTCTCAAGGCACGAGAGAGGATCTCTCGTGGTGATGTTCAAAGATATTAATATCCTAACAATCTTCCCCTTTCTTCTTTCCTGCCGCGAAGATAGGCTGCACGATTATTTTCCGCTCCGTCTTTCGTTCGCCAGCTAATTCTTCCGTCCTATCCGTTTTTCCTCCGGCATTTCTTTCCCATCGAACGATTCATCTCGCTCAAAAGAAACCGATAAGCGCCTTTGTTCCTCCGGATCTTTTTTGTAGCGAGGAAATTCGGAATAGCGGTTCTCTGTACAAAGATGTTTAAATATAATTGAATATTGGATTTTATTCTCGCTCGTATACATATTCAAATATGAAAGAGATAAATATATTATTTAAAAACAAACTTTTCTCTTTCCCTCTATTTTCTCCGTTTAAGTTGACAATATCTCTAGCATCTGCAAATTTGATCGAATCTTCTTTGCCTCATTTCTTTTTATCTTTCCAAAGATATCGATACCATTTAAGTGACCTCATTCGTGCGTGTAAATCACGCGTTTCGTGCTCTTCGTGATCCATTCCGCGGTAAATTTGCCCGGCAGTTAAGAACGCGTTGCGGCCGGTCCATCACGGGCAATTCCGACAGAAACACATTGTATTCGGTCTGTTACGATGGTCTTAACTGCTGGATAAATTTACCATCACGTCTGAATCAAACGGACGTTTATTGTTTGCCGCACAGACAACAACTGCCCATAATATCGTACTGGCAGAATTCTATTTGAATCCATCGTCGCGCAGAGAGAACAGAGAGTACCGTAACGAGAAAAGTATATAGCTAGAAATTCATATTTGTTTATCATTAAATTCTTTGTTTCATAAAACTTGTCTCTCTTAATATAATATTAAATATAAAATAAAATATACAAATGGTACTCGAGATTTTTATGATCGCTATTTTCAAAATTATAATACTTGTTTAAAGATGAAAATATTTTATTCAGTTTACTTGTATAAAAACAGTGGATCCATATTCTTTTTGCAGTGAATTAAATGACTTCTTTTAAGGCTCTATCATTCACAATATATTTTCATTTATATTATACTATCTATTCATATAGCATATTTTAATCAGATTATAATAATTGATATTAAGCTCATGCCTGTCTCCATTATAATAAAAAAAAAAAAAAAAAGGCGGGAGAAAAAAAGAAATCGTAGAACCTGGATTTAGCTATATGCGCACATCGAATGCTCCCAATCGGTGTTAAATCCGCAATAACGGTGACACACGAATGCTAGACGAAGGCGCGCGTTACATCACGTGTACCGGCGATATTGATCACGGGAGTGAGGCTCATAGCGAGTCAAGGGAAAGCAAGTTCCGGGAACGCGAAATGGCAAAACCAATTTTGGCGATGGCCAAACACTTCCGCCTCGCAGGCTTATTTGACCGTGCGCTACTGGGGGTGCAGTGCTACAATTTCATTCGCACGGCGCCCGGTATGCGTTGTCGGCTCGTTGTCGATACACACGACCGGGCAAATAAAATCCCGTAGAGAGAGAGAGAGAGAGAGAGAGAGAGAGAGAGAGAGAGAGATGTGTACTCGATTGCCGCCGCCGTTATCGTGTATATTCGCTTGATGTATGTACAATATATGCATGCGCGCAGGCTCGGCAGGATTAAAGGCTTTTGAGTCCTCTTACGCGCCTCATGCATACAATAAATAGATAGATATAGTCGCGTACTCGCGCGCGCGTACGGTGATTATTATAGCCGTGAGTGAAATCAAGCGCTAACGCATATAGGAGAAAGTCCTGTCGTCATAACGTACACCGTCCTATGCAAATAATACATTTATTGGCAATCAAACATATTTCTACGATGTAATTAAATATTTGTATTGGATTGCTGCATAAAATTGTCGGTTACATAGTTTTTTTTTTTTTTTTTTTTTTTTAGTGATATCCGAAAAAGAGAGATATTATGTAATCTGTTATCGTTTTTGAGAAACTGTTTTCGTGATTTTATTTCGAAAATATAGAATAAAAGATGAAAGTTTCGCGAAAGAGAAAAACAAAGTAAAAAATAAGAAATTGCTGATGACCAATTGGTATTGTCACTAATTCAAAGCGGACGAATAATATCGCACTGCAGCTTAAGAAGTTTATACCATAGAGAGAGAGAGAAGGCGACAAGTAACAACCGCGTCGCCTTGTTCACATTCAGGGATTTGATTTTCTTCAAGAGACTTTGGTATATCTCGCGCTGAATTTATCTTCTGTAACCGAGGAAGTCTTGGTAAGAAATAAAATGACGAAGATTCTCCGCGAGCCAATCTGCAGTTTGGCATATTCCGCGCCGCCGCGCTCATTGTTCTCAATGAATTATCTCAACTCTGCATCCACCATGCGCACATCTTGTTCGTGTGCATCCGTACGCGCGAGCGCGCAGCAAATGCATTCTCGCTGGCTCGATATGCCTCACGACTCCGCCGCCGCCGCCACTGGAAATGGAAATGGAAGTGGAAGTGTGCCACCGGGTCAATGGACCTTTCTCTTTTCTCCACTCCCCTTCTTCTTCTTCTTCTTCTTCTTCTTCCTCTTCCTGCTTCCAGGTCGCCTCCTAGTTTCGTGACCCTTGCGCTCCACGGATGCATTAGCCTCGGACACGAACCGCCTTTTTGTCGAGCCCTACCCTCGCCACCTTTCTCCTTACATTCCCTCTTCGTCTTCACGTTGCGTTTCTCCGATCGCACCAAGGACGCGATGCCGAACCTCACGAGCATCAAAAGCTCCTTTCTACTGAGCGAAATCTCTCCGGAGAACGAGCTTTTCGACATTTCGCACGTATCGCTATATACCACGTCTCGGATAAGCAGGTCAGCTGTGACAGAATGTCGCTAAATTCACGCCCGCCTAGCGACATTATTAGAATGATATGTCAATAATTTTTTAATAAGAGACACAAGTTATGATAGAAGAAAACAAATTCATTATTATCAAAATTTAGATTACAATTCAAGTTTAAGGCAAGATGTGTTCGTGACATCAAATGAGAGAGACTTTTGTTTGATAATAATTTTACACGATATTTATACTAGACGTATCTCAAAAAACAGATGTTCCTTTTTCAAAATCAGAGTATTTCAATTTGATATTAAAGGAGAATATCTTATGAAAGTAGGATCTTTTGTATACACACTGATGAAGAATAACTCGAAATTAAGGCTGACATTTTGGACTTATTGTAAGACACGTCGACTTATTTCTCGCGCGTAACAGACACGGCGCCAGAATAAGACGACGTGACGCAGAAAAAGCCATCTGTTTTCGTAACGCAACGCGCGATACATTCTGAAGCACTATTTTTCACTTAAAATGCATTACGCTCCGCGTGATGCTATAGTATATCATTCTTACTTTAAGCGACTTACCAACAGCACCGTCTTAGGAATGCAGATGAAGTTGCGACGCGAATAAACGCATTTTACACAGTATATATATACATAGAGACATTAATAACGCCCAAGAAATTATAAAATATTAGTAGGTATTATATATATGAATTTATTAGATATTAAATTATGAGAGAATTATGGAAAATTGAAATTTGAAAACTTGAATTGACTGGGAAAGAGAGAGAGAGAGAGAGATAAATCTATATTAAACGTTATCAATTATCCAGAGAAAACAGCTTTCTTGCAACACTTGCGAGGCAAACTTTAATGTCTCCGAAATACGTATCGCGGGAAACGAGCCGCCCACTCGATTCGCTAGGAAATCACCGAGTAGATGTTCGTTCGAGGGCGATCGCACGAAGGTGAGACGTTTCGGAAGTCTCAGAAATGTTTGCCTTCGTCGCATTACTCTCTCCCTCGGTCGCGTCGTAAACACGATTTATGCGATTTTTATATCCCTTTTCCGCGATCGGGTATCTCTCGGGAGGAATCCTATTCACGTGACGAGAGGTGAACGGGGACGGAGGAGAACGGCGGGCTGACGACCCTCGGCACGGAAGTCTGGCGCGCGTTCCATACACTTTTCATGAAGTACATTTTCCAACAAAACTCCTCGACGACGTGCACGCAACCTCGTTTCGACGAGATCGACAGGAACGTCTACATATGTGGTAACGCGAAAAAACTTTATCCAGTAGAAGCATAGAGAGAACAGCGTTGTTTACTTTCTACGAATCGCTTGAAGCTCGCAATCAATTTATTCATTTATTATGGCTCTAACTCAAATAAAGTTTTTTTTTTGCAAGTAATAACAATAAATCGAGATTATACATTTTAATAATTTTTTATATATTTATAAATGGGAAAGATAATAATAATAATAATAAATGATATTTATAAAATTTGATAATAAAATAGATCGAATATTTTTTAATTATAATAACACGAAATAACATAATATAATAAAAATAAATGATTTATAAATATTTTAGAATAATCATTATGTATAAACCGTAACTTGTTTAATTTATATATGTAAATTTGGTCGTATTTTAAAACTCTTTGTGACACACAGAGAGAGAGAGAGAGAGAGAGAGAGAGAGAGAGAGAGAGAGAGATAAGCGAAATGAGATTAATTTTACAATACTTGATCTCGATTCTAATTGGTAATTAATCTTCGAAATCTCTGACGTTGCGACGCGAAATTAAATACTTTATCGTATTTACTTGCAATAGACATGCACCTGTTTTCGAACGATATATGCAGAGCTCGCGAAATATCGCAAATCGATAGGACGCGGCTATAAATCTCTCTCTCTCTTCTCGTACACTAGCGAATAACAGTTCCCCAGCGTGTGCCACCCAGCGAATCCTGCCCAGATATATCGAGTGTCCTCCGCGGAAACATCTTCGTCGGACATCAGTCACGACGCTTGTTGTACAACCGAGATTGCGATATGAAAGTTTCAGCGTGTACGACGACTACATTTGAAATTGATTGCGCTCGTTCTTAATATGTCTTACACGATGCAAGTCGCAAAGCGCACGCTACTCGTATGCAGAGTCGCGTAGTTGTGTAATCAGATAGCTTACAAAAGTAATGGATTATTGATTGACTGGCTTGCCTCGTGACCTGTTGAAGAATTCTTGTTTTCTTACTCGATTCGTTTATCTCACATTTGTATCTGTATGTTCTAAATACATATCTAATTTATTTTCTTATTATTTAAGAAAAAAATTATTTTCTTCGAGTTAATATTATTGTAAGTTATTTTTTTAAATTGTAACACAGATTTTTTTTAACCATACTGGATATAGTCTTATTCTAAACAATGTGATAAAACGTACAATTAATTTATATAGTAAATTCATATTTCTTTCCAGCTTTTGTGCAAAAATCAGACAGAGGCACAGTCGGGGATGAGTGTGTCTTACGCGAAATTTGTTTTTGTAGCGCACATTTTTTTTGGCGCTGCACAATGCGCAGGCGAACAACCCGGGACATGCTGTAGGACAGATCGCCCTTTATGTACCGCGAGGCACTTTATAATTCTTAAATATGGAGGTGCGCAAACAATGGAAACAACTGACTGACTACTGGGCGCAGCTGCATGGCTCGCCTGTGTGCTATTAATTTCGTTCTCTCGTATTTCCCTTTTTTTTTTTTTTCCAAAGGCGCTTCCATTGTGCGCGCAGAGAGCAAAGCCCATTGTTGTGATTCAAGTATGATTTTGATATAAAATACGAAGTTTAGAAATTGCGGATTTGAGAGTTTGCGCGTTTCGTGTCCTATCGAAACAATCGATATAATATTATTATGTTAAAATAATCGAAACCCTTTGTAAAAAAAAAATAATTATATTCATATATTTTATTTTTATATAAAAAACGAAATATATTATATTACGTATATGTAGCGTTTTGAGTTACGGAAGAAATATAACATGGTAAAAGTTTGCTCGCTGCTTACAGAGTTTGTGTCGGAAAGTTTTCACGTTATTATGAAGTTCTTTGCAATGTTATATGTTGTACCTTTTTCAGGATAGCTGGGAAGAAAGATTGATTAATGGTCGAAGTCAATCTCGATGATGTTTTCGTCTTGTCGAAATTCAGGTCTTATTCAATTCTCCGCGGTAATGAACTTGGAAAGTGTAATCGCGAGAGTAGTTTTCAATTCGAAGGAAAAAATATGTAGACGATGAAATGCGTAGAAATGCACTCATTATTGATATGACGGGAAAAATCGATTGATTTTAATAAATCGCATTTATCGTATGTTTGATTTCGAGTTTCATGAATTTATGATGTGGACGATATTAACACGTTATATTTCCATATTTTCGAATAACATAAATATATGTATAATAATGATATAATGTTGACTGTGTGAGAATATATTTATTCGCGAATATTGATTTTATCAATGAATGCGGTACTGTTTATATACAATTTGTTATAACGATATTCATACACATATAATATATATTTATATATATTTTTACAAAATTTATTTATAGTTTCAAACTAGTGATTCACACAAGTGATTTTAATTTATATCTACTTATTATTTATTCTCTAATTTATTTTATTTGTTTATTGATTTATTTATATGTTTATTCAGTTTTTTTATCAAAATCTGTCTTTCTTTCACAAATTTATGCAGATAAATACCAGCACGTTTCATTCAGCGAACTTTATCACGTACTGATTTATGCGCTCGCATCGTCTTTGATCAATCATAAAATTCATTGGCGATGACTCGCGTCGAATATCCGGCCCGCATCGATGATTGCGCTTCGTACAGATGACGCGCGGAATTATCCGATCGACATGTGTTGGAGTGTCGTAAAGGGATTAAGGGTCTGGCATGCCAGGCAAGGGCATCGCGCATTATCGCGCCTCCTCGATCGCCACGGAAGCTTCATTTAGTCACGTTCACGCCGACAAAAAGAAGTAACGCGACATGCAAATGCATTCTCGCGATGTACGCCGTATTTTATTGAGCGATCGATCGGAAATAAGGAAAAACATGTAGATATAACGTGTAGATAGGTAATTAAATATCTGCAAATTTTTCCACTTTGAAAATTTTTAGACAGCAACACGATATACGAGGAAAAATAAAATCAATATAAAACTTGTGTGAGAGAAGGAGAGACATGTCGAGAATTAAGAATGGAGCTTAATATTAATCGTATATTACTTAACATTTTCATATTATACGATCGTTCGCGATATCGATTTCGGGGAAAAGCATCGCGAAAGCGCCATGCGCGCCGCTACATTTTCACTGAAAAAGTCCAAGTTCACCTCGCGTCAATAATTCCCGACTCGCGCGAGTGGTCGAGGAGCCGAACATCTGTCGGCCTTCTCACGGTTCCTCTCCGCGCTGCTGGGAAATGAGAGAGCTGTTGCCTTTTCCACGGAATTATTACAGACCGCGTAAGAAGAAGACTCTGCTGGCGAACGCGAGAACGAGAAGGGAATAGAATTCTTTTGAGAATAGAGTGCAAGGACCGCGGTTGGTTCGTTGTTATCGTCTACGCGAACGGGAATAACGTTAAAGGACGTCCTCCAACTCTCGCTGACGCGAACGCGACTTTGAGATGCATCGCGGAATATATACACTCGTCTTTACACACCGAGTACGGTATATGCACGTGTGTGCTATATGTGAATGTGTAACATCCTTATATAAATGCGAGCCGAGTAGAAAGGAGTAACCGGATATTACTTCCACGCAAACTCCCCATCTTTCTCTTCTGCTCGTTTGTCAGGGAGAATGATTTTTGTTTCTAAAGGCCCCCTCGACTTTTCCGCACTCAACTTGGCTCCGTTCCAACGGGCTTTCCCTCATCCTCGGCTGGCCTCCTCCGAAAACGCCGCGAAGAGGGTATACCGGAATAAGGTATTACATGCCGAGAAAAAAGGATATCGTCGAATAGAGAGCTGGCGGTTTATGGCCGATCGATGCTTGCTTTCTACTCGTTTTAAACGTGTGTTCGAATGAATTGAATGTTGATAGCACGCATATGGTTCGATATTTTAACATTAATATTTCTAATTTATACTGAAACTTTTCCAAATATCTTCAATAACATCTCATCTCACAAAAATGTTGCTACTTTTTTATAAATATCGAAAACTTTTTGTCTCATTTTTTTAATAAAAAGGTTTAAGACTTCATTAAGAGATTTTTATTTCTATTTTTTTTTTTTTTTTTTTACGCGAATATTTATTGAGTTTATCATAAATTTTGAGAGACTGAAAGAAATTTCGGAAAATTTCAAGAAAATAGAAAAATTATTGGCGTGATGATCGTAATGTGCATACGGCTCGCTTAAACTCGATTTAAAATAGCATTTATTACGGTTACGTACAATCGCTGTGCCATATAAACTCTCAGATATCTTTTACGTCGATTTGTATTGTGGAATAAAGCTGTACGAAAATGTATATGGTAGCGATGGTACGATCGATATCACAGTTTTACGTGCATTTATAGCGTGATACTGTGTGACATTTTGTACAATGAACACCGAAGGGCAAGCGAAAATGCGGGTTTGCATACATGCGGCGCCTATGCATGAATTAATATGACGTAACGAAACGATAGCGACATAGAAATTGAAACAAAGGGAAATATCCCTGATAATAGACTATCAAAAAGGGATTTCAAATTTCCGCACGCCAGCTTGATTCACTTTCGAGACGATCTGTTGCATCGTAATACATGCTCGCGAAATACCATATCGTTGAAATTGGCATAACTTGTACTTTGAGGATGAATTTCAATACAATACAGATATAATTATTGCCATTTTATCAAAATTGTTGCAAAATATCGTTTATGTATTATCTTAAAAGTAAATAAAAATTAAATAATTAATATATTATATCTTCTCTCTTTCTTTCTCTTTCGATTAGTATATAAAATTTGCGAATAAGTAATATCAAATTATTAATTTATTTCAAATTAATTTACTTCTATGATTTTAATTATTTAGACATACACGAGTAATATTCGCGGGAACTTTGAATTATTATAATTATCGAGTGTATGTGTTACATGTATGTCCGTATACGCAAGTGCGAATGCCTGATTATCAATAAACATTGATTTATTTTACTGCACGAACACGCGCGATGCGCATGACGTCATTGCTAACCATAATTGTTTCGCAAGCTCGCGCGGCCAAAATAACGAGAATATCGAGACTCTCGTTCACTGGCAGCTTAATCAAATGCATATTTATGCATAGCGCTCGGACGCGTTGCAGTGGATCAATGCACGTCGATCGATGCTTTATGAACGATATTTTCATTGGCTTATCCGCTCGTATTCCGGTATTAAGCATGACGCAACACATCGTCAGGCGCGTATTCGTAATTTCAGTCGGCAAGTCATTCACAGCGAGCCGCCTTGCCTGAGGCTGGGATTTGAAAATCGATCGTGAAATTAATCGCGCAACTTCATCCCGCACCCTCCCTTCTATCTCGAGATTATAATCACATGTATTCTTCGTGCCGCGGTATACGTAAACGCGATCGTTATTCATGCACGCGGCTTCGCATTTGAATAAGGTGAATGGAGTTAACGCTCGTTGTCCCTCAACTTTTGCCGCTGCTGATCGTCGCTGGCCGCGAGACTGATTATTCATTAATACACGATTGCGTTTCTCGATATCCAAGTTCTGCGATTATTTGATCTACAAAATTCTATAGAATCTATAGATCGACGAAAGGGAGAGTCTTTTTTTTTTTAATAAAAATGATTTCAAGAAAGATTATTATATTATATTTATTTTTCACAAATGTTCAACTATCTTTTTCAATATTCGGTACTCTAACTACGACATAACTGAGCTTTAAGTTAGTTTCTTCAGACAAAACAGAATCGTATGTCTTAGCTATTCGAACCTCCCACGCGCGCGAACCGCATTTATCTTATCGCAGACCTCGCGGTGATGGCTACCGCGACGCTAAATCGCTTCAGAATTGTTCGTCGACGAGGAAATATGAGTTCGGCGACGAGTAAGTGGTATTCGCCACCGTTTCGCGCGCCGGGACATTCATTCCGATCATCGGCGATAATTGCGTTCCATTCGATCGTCCCGCCGTGATTGTTCTATGAATATCAACGCGGCATTAAGCGCAGGTATTTGTCGCTCGTTGCGGCAACCAGAAAAGGAGAGAAAGAAGGAGAGAGAGAAATGTACAAAGCGACAGAGAGAAAGTGGTAGAGAATCGCTATTGATTGTCGACGAGAGGCTACCTGATAATCGTAACGCGGCTGTCTGACGTTAATTGCTGACTTCCTCGAGAGCGCCCTCGGCTCGCGAAAAGCGGCTCGTTTGCTATCGCCTACATAGCAGCGAACGACGTGTATCCGCCTCGACGCATTTATCATCCGACCAGACTAAATTGCCGGTCATTTTTCAATGCGCTTTTACGCCCGTCGCGAGAGCTATATCGCCAAGAAAACGGCCGACCCGTCCGACGTCATTTACGAGCTGATTATTGACAGACGTAATTGGCTCTTGGGTAAATTATTTCCAGAAAGAGATAGAAAAAAGAAAGTTTTTCGAGTTATACACATATTATACGTATGGCCAAAAAAAATATTTTCTTTTTTTCTTTCTTTCATAAAAATTCATTTGCTCAATAAAAATGACATATAATTCGATAAAATAAATCTGATTAAAAAAATAAAAGAGCAATTTTTTTTTTTTTTTAAATCGTACTTGTAATTTTTTCTACTATTACTAATTATATAGAAAAAAAAATATAGCAATTCTGCATATTGACATGACGGAATAATCATGATAAGTTTATTTTCCTATAAATGAAAATTATACAATAGTAAATTACATGACGGTGAAGTTTGTTTAAAAAAATATTCGTTTTTTAATTTTTTAGTACTTCGTCATGTGCAATAACGGAAAACGAACAGCAAATCAAATTATTTTTACGATGTAAAAATTGCAGTTGATAAAGGAAGGTATTCGTATATCGAAAAGAATGTCAATAAATTGTTCCAGTTAAAATGGATGTTTCTCGAGTCTCTGTAAGAAATGAAAGTTGGTTACAATCCCGCGAGAAAAAGCTCACTAATAATTGTGACAAAAAATTTGATCCGCCGGCATAACTCAAGAGATTAATCGCGTTAAGTGGCTAAAACGAATAAGATGCGCAACACGGTTAAGGATAATCCTGTGTACGGAATAAATCAACGTTACAAAATCATTACGTTGAAATTAATATCGTCTCTCTTGCATCATTATTCTCGGTATCGACGCGTAACACAGGATATTATTGTATCTTTCTCCTTACCATCGTCGATGTCGTACAGAATTGTGTACGCGATTATATATGTATTTTTGCGATTGCGAGGGCGTTTATTTACGTAACGTATAAATATCGCGTGTGAGTCCGATTTAATTGTATCTAAAAAGAAGCATTTTTTTATGAAAAACGATGCTTGGTAATCTTTAATGTTATCATACATAATTACAAAGCTTTATGTTCGCTTTCCAGATAATACGTCATCGTTTGCATGTTGCATATATCGTATATTTATCTTTATACTTTTATCTCTACAACTTGGAAGTATATAATAGGATTTCTTGAATTTTTATTTTAACAATTAGCTATTAAAAAAAAATTGAGCGATCTCTCTCAAAGTTCAGAAATGGTTTAAACGAAATAAATTTCGTCTCATTGTGTATGTACAATACAATAACTTTGATCTCATTTGGAAGATAATTTAATTCTCCACAACTTATGTTTCGGTACTTTTTGTTAAAGGACACATACTTTCTCTGATATTTGTAAAAATCTAAAAAATAGTCGTGATTTTACAAATTTTTGGGCGCTAACTTTTTAAGGAAGCATTTTTCGACCCATGATTGTGGAAAACTTTTTGTTCGGAATTAAATTATCTTTCAAATGAGATCGAAATGATCGTGGTTCGCTCCATAGGTTTTGAAATAAATCAGTTACTAATCAATTTCAAATGTACCGAAAAGTGTCTTTTCGGCTATTGACGGTTATTCCAAAATCTATGGAACTCAATACATATCTTTTTCGTACAATAATGTAGCACAGAGAAAGTCTGTTGTAAGTATCATAGGATGGCTTTTATTTTCGGGGGAAATTTTTATAGAATAGAGCAGATATATTGTCTCCTTCGCGCTTTTTCCCGCTATCTTTCTCGTTCTCTAATTGCACGTTGTCTCGATAGCGAAGCTTTCCGCCCTTTGATTAATTGCTTGATTGTCGGTAGTCGCGGATTCCGGCGGCGGGCGGGGCAGCCAGTTAATTGGTTCCGAGTCGTTCTACAATCTACAATGTTACACACACACACACACACGCACACACACACACACACACACACAACCAGAAACGTTACAACGTACACTCGGGCCAAAAAGAAAGATGACAGACGACAGCCGCGACAAGATTCATCGAGTTATGTGACAGCGCGAATTAAAGAGATCGTCGGCTAGAAGGCGCTCTGTAATTATTGCCATTCGATTAATCCTCGCGCCATCGCTTTTAATTGCGAGTCCAACGCAATAGAATGGGACACACGTGGCGCGATGTGAACGCGCTTAGATCCCGTCATCTTAATCGTGTCGCGGCTATTCTTACGTTGTCCGTTGCCAGGACCTAGCAAATTTGGACGACGTGATTTAATTCGCGACTAATGGCAAGTTAAGTAGAATCAACAAGAGTAGTAAATTGCAATTTTTTTATAAATATATTATACACAAATATAACATGTAGAAGAGATATCTTATTTTATGTGGAATAATTTGAAGAAAAAAATATTACTATTATATACACATAAATACAAAAGAGACGGGGACACGCATTTTGCATATAATACAAATGGCTGAAAGATTTTAGTGTCCATATTTGTGAGGAGGACGCAATCGTAACAACGAAACACGATAGCGTTGAGAACAAAGCGGTGCTGAGAACAGAGTATAACTAGACGCTATCATTACTCTTCGGCTCGCTGCGTGAGCCTGACGAAACGCACATCCTGTGTATCTCACGCGATTACGTTATCGGCGATGTAACACCGTATCGCGGCGGGAATCGACGGGAATTCGCGCATCCGATTCCGAGATTGTAACGAGAATAGACAACGGGGTATTCAGCCGACATACAGTATGGCGAGGAATGGATATAGATTTATCGGCGGTGTAAATGTACGCGTTCGCGCGAAGGATCGTCTTCTATCGAAGTCGACCAAGTCATCGTCGTCGCATTCTCGACCGCATTCAATTGTACGCCGCCACCGCGAATGGACGCTTATAGGGCTCGGTAGTCAAAGCCCTATCGATCGTATCGTATCGATAGAACGAAGAGAACCCTTGCGGGAACCACTATAAAGTAACATGTATATATCACGAAATAGTATAGCACGAGTACCATATAGATATAGGTGCTTCGGTTGATTTAGCCTGACGGCTTAGCAAGATCCGCACAGGCTATCTACTTGCCTTTGCTCTCTCTCTCTCTCTCTCTCTCTCTCTCTCTCTCTCTCTCTCTCTCTCTCTTTCTGTCTTTGCAACGAGTTATCGAGCGGAAAAACCGATCGATAGTTCGCCGATATATCGAGAACCCATGTACTTTAGTCGGCGAGAAATTATACAGCTTGCGAGTCACCGGAAATTTCATTGTGACGGGCGCTAATATCGAGACGAAGATGATAAGAAAGCGAACAAATTTTTTATCTTTTTATTTATTATTTTGTAAATTTTATTTTTGTCATATCCTGGCATTAATATTTATTAAATAACAAAAATCTTCCGCCAATTTCTCGTGAAAACAGGGAAGGAAGATTTTCGTAAAAAGACAAGTCATCTCATTCGATTCGCGCGGAACGTATGCAGGGATGCATCCTCAATGCACTTCGACGATCGGAGCTGCAGCACCGATGGGTGCAGGTGGGCGCACACGCTACGATCCGTGTGTCGCGATAGCACACCATCGGATCTTCGTTTCTATCTCTCGACAACTTAATTCCGGTACGAGCGAGCCCGTCTGGTCAATGTTGCCCGCATACGATCCTTCGGAACGGGAGAGAGACAAAGAAGGAAAAGTCGGAGAACGAGATAATAATGTAGAATGTCCCGGGAAGTTCGATGCTTGCAATTGCTAGGATTTTTTATTAACGTTTCTCGTTTCTTTTTATAATCGCATCTTTTGCTATCAATATTTATTAATGCTACTAATGCTGTTAAAGATTATATATGTTTTCAGGAATATTTTCTTTTAGAATATATAAAACAAAATTTCCACAAAATTTTTTTTATCGAATCAACAATATATTTTGTTGTCAACGGCCGGAGATCAAACGTTTCGATTTTTCCAAGATACAATTTGTATCTTGCCACTTCGTTTAGCATCATAGCCATTTCTATTTTATCGCGATATCTCGCATGACGGAGCACAGAGTTTTGAAAAATTCAAGACACAACACAAAGTATAAAGATGTACGCGCGCTTTCCGACTGGATGCACTCGCTCGTTTCTGTCGCGCGAGATGAAAAACCAGTCGTCGAAAGAATAAAGGAAGTGGCGACATATCTATGTACGTACGTATGTACAAAAGAGGACATCGGGGAAAGACGCTTCTTGTACTGCTCATAAATTAAAAATCGCGAATTTTTCACATCGCGTCACATGTTGTATAAAGTTATCCCCCGAAGTAAAGTCCGCGGAAACTTTTGAGCTTCTCGCCCAGTTTCGCCGAACTACGTGCGTCGCAGTCCGAGCGAGACGAAGTTTGGATCGACTTGAAATTTTTACGGCAGTTTTACTACATTTGGTCGGTTTTCGCGCGCGAAGTCGCGCATATAAACGTAAAGGCGTACGTTTTCCGTTCATATTATGTCTAACAATAAGGCGACAAAAGTCTTAACTCTGTAACTTGCCTAGAATCGTCTTATCGAAAGTAGTGTGTGGGGAATTTTTTAATCGTCCGAGAAATGTTTATTTTTGCATTTCTTATTTTATTTCGAAAATATGCACATGTATATTTATTTATATTTCGGAAAAGTCTCATATATGTATATATCGTAGATTTTACTTTGCCGCGCGTATTCATGTATCTATATATGATCTTTTCTCGTACATTATTGTTAAATTTCTACGAGAATCGTTGAACGCTTGAAACTTTCACGACACCTCTGTTAAATTCCCTGTATGCGGTATCAACATTCTATGCTTTCTTCCCTCAATTAATTTGTACGAGAGGAGAAAGAAAGAAGAAAAATACGAAACCCCGGGACACGGGATACGACAACTTATCCTTATCTCGTGTTAACCATGTGCTTAAAGCGTCGCGAGTTAATCAGGCGACTGGCCGATCTGCTGTTCTGAAGCGGCGAGTTGCGTTCGTAAATAAAAGAACGAAGCCAGGGACGTATCCACTACACATGCAAAAATAAGTGCAGCATATATAAGATTTTCTTTCTATTTTTAGCATAAAAGAAAAAATAAAATTAAGAAATTTTTATATGTTATGAAATTATTATTTAAATATAGATATAACTTATTTAGAATAAATATTTTTTTTTTTTATATGTACACTCTAAACGTCAAATTCTTGATATTATTTAAAAGTATTTATTATAAAAATATTAAATAGTAAAAAATATTTAAAAAGTATGATATTATAAGTATAAATAAGTAAAGAATAGTGTGATAGAAAGAAAGAAAGAGAGTAAGAGAGAGAGGGAGAAAGGGCCCAAAAATTCCAGTTACGCTGTTCTTAATGGCCGATACAAACGAGCAACGATATACGAGAGAAAAAAAGACAGCTCACAAGAATTCTTTGCCATTCCGGTTCCCTTTACTTTCTCGAAAAGTGAATAAGGATTAAAAGAGATAAGGAAGGTAGACGACAAAGACAGAAACATTGTATCGTTCGCCACAGAACGTGTACAAATCGCCAGGCATACTTTAGTCGTCGACTCTGCATGTTCATTGATAAAAATCGTGAATCGTATATATCACAAATTCTTTGTAAATTTAGCCTTTTTATAAAAAATATTTTGACTTTTATAAAATGCCGGTCTTTACAAAGATTCGGTGCTTTAACATAAAAGCTTTACAAAAAGCCTGCGACATATATAATATAATAATATTATATTATATATGTAGAAAGAGATTTTTTTTACGTATATATTATATTGTTCCTAGTTACGAATATGCAGCACATAAATAAAACGTTAACGCGTAATCTTTTATTATAGTCGCGCCAAGCTTTAAATTTTTTGATGAGACACACACACACATTATCGTAAAATTTCGAAAAGATATCAGTAAAATTAAACATTTTTATTACTTTTATCTCAACAACTAGAAATTGTAAAAGAAATAAGCTTATGACAGCTTTTCATATCACATTAAATATACACACGGATCTATGTATATTATAATATCGTTCTATATTTATGCTTATCTCCAAAATATTTTTGAATGTTTGTAGAAATTTCTCTTGGAAGAGAAGAGTGAAAAACTTTTCTCCTCTATTTCCTTGTTTTTTTTTTTTTTTTTTTTTTTATTCTTTACGTCTCTTTTTTCTGTAATAAATTTAATAATGATGAATAATTGATCTTTTTCTCTCTCTCTCTCTCTCTTTCTCTCCCCCTCTCTCAGATACACACACATACACATACACATATCTCAGTCAGACGAGCACCGTCACACGCTTCAAAGAAGTATCGGATTTTCCATTTGTGTGTATCCTATTTCTCAATTACGATTTAATTGATCAACTAAATTGAGTTTACGTTTAAAATCGGCCAGATTTCAATTAATGCCTATCTCTCAATGTCCAAGTGATGATTCACACGCGATTATTCGAGCTTTGTCTGTCTGTCTATCTGTATTTGCCTCTCTCTCCCTCTTCTTTTCTCTCTTCTTCTTCCCGTCTCGATTCTCATCTCTCGGAAATTTTGATGTATTAATTTTAGACATAGGCCAATAATTAAAGGGCATAGTATAGGCTAAGTTAAATTTTATTATGCGGAGAAACGAAAAGTCGCTCGAAAATGACTCGATATAAGCAATCTGATGCAAATTGATGTGGAGAAAAAAAGAGTAGATGTCGAGATATTGGCGAATAAAGCGCGTAAGTAGAACAACAGATTATCGCGATGATAGAATATCGTCATGACAATTTTTATAAAAATATTAAAAGATTATCCGAAATGTTTATTAGAAAAATAAGAAATTTTCTTGACAATCCTCTCCCGCATTAATTATTTTTGCGATTCAATAACTTTATAATAGGAAACTCAAAATTTTCTTGGACCTATTACGATTGCTGATATGCTTTTTATATGAGCGAGGTTTAAAAGTAGATCTGGATCTAAATTTCTGCAGTTAATATTCAGTTCTCTCATAATCGTCCAATCTGCCAACACGTGTACACGCTCAAATACATGATCCGCAGACACATTCAAGAGAACCATGAAATATCTTCTCTCCCTCCTTCTCGTAAAATAACTTTCGGTAACGAAACCGCAATGTGTTTCTGGCGTTTCCGTTCATGTGCTGTCTGTCTGTCAACAATCTCGGAAATTACGACCTAGATGCGGCGACACGAATAATGATAGCACCAACACACTAATATGAGAAATATCTGATATTTACGGTATACATATAAAAAGTTATTATTAATGCTTAAAAATACTTTATACAAGTATACTATTTACGATTATATTAATATTATTAATTTGATTCTTTCTAAATAAAATGCGTCTAAATATGTGAATAGCCTCTGAATCATAAGAAATAAAAAATATAAGATTTTTGGAAATTAAATTTTAAAAGAGAGTCGACATAAAAATATAATAAATTGAATTTTGCTTACATCCAGCACGTTTCTATGATTTACGTTGCACTTTGCGATGGATGATTGGAATTGTTCTCGATATTTTCGTGAAATGAATGTGTTCCGGTGGCCTTAAATCAAAGACAAAATATTTCGCAAATAATTCAGCGTATCTAAACTCTGTCCATTGATCGAGATTCATTAATTCGTCGGTCGTGATTTACATTTATGTGCGCATTTCCCTGTTAATGAACCTTTCTTCGTTTAATTTTTTTCTGATAGCAATCATGATGTCTATTTTATTTACAGTCATCGCGAGCAATGTCATTTAATCACTCCATACTTATTGCTTCATGCCGAACGGCAGTCGCATTTTCTTGCATTTTATTAACACGCAATAGAAAAACTCTTAAGGAGCTTAGTTTTTAAAAAGTGATTTTACTCAACAATATGTACAACTATCTTTAAAATCAGAATAAAAATAATATTTCCAAATAACTTAATGCAAACAAATCAATCGAGTTTATAAAATCCTTCTTATATAACAAAAGCAACAATTGAAGATGCTTCTTGTTTGGATGAATCAAATACATAATCTTATTATTTTACAAATAATAAATAATTTTTTTTTTTTACAAAATGAATCGCTTGATCCGGTTTTTCAACGTTTCCCATCTTTGACATGCACCTACACGCGTACGCGGTGAGCGAGAGAGGGAGAGATTGCGGTCGATAGAGGCGAGAGCGGCCCGTTGCATCGACGGCCGTGGTCGGCTGAATGCCAATTATCTGATCCCGCGCATTGGCCGCATGTACCTGTACGCTATTCGGATGCAGTACGTACGCAGGAGCAATATCCAGATGATTATCGTGTAGCCGGCGTGGCGTAATCTCCGGACCGGATCACGAAGAGCGTGCCATTATGCGCCCGTGGCAACGCGCCGCTTTGCGCGGCGAGCATCGATTTCGGGGAAGGATTTCTATCTCGCTCTTTCTCTCTCTTTTTTCTCTCTTCAATCTTCTTCTCCGTCTGTGTTTCTCGGCATATATCGGTTACACTTTATTAACACATGGGGAAGTTGGGTAGCAGCGAGATGCTCCGGTAACGCACGCTGCGCTCTTCAAGATATCCCAACTTGTAATCGCGCTAATAATACACCGCCATGCGACAGGCCGATGTTCCCGAGATAATTGCGCAAACTGCTTTAATCTCAACAGGCACATAGAATTCAATTTAAATTTAAAAAGGATTGCAAACCCCTCTCTTTTTGCGCTTGAGTTTTATTATGCATTTCATCACTTATTGTACATTTAGATCTTTTATGATTTCAGAGTTACTTGGCTCTATGTGATCCTTCGTTAAGAAACGTCCGATGGGCATTTTTTTTTAAATATATATTATGAAATACATGATTATATGTATATAACTTTTTTTTCATTTTTATTATATATATTATACACATAGACCTGTAATTTGATGTTAACCGAAGAAAGTAATGATTTTCTAAGTGAAAAAATAAGTAAAAGGTGTAGAGTAAATTTCTTATTAATTTCTCAATTTTCAAAATTGTCTAATCTTCTTTCTCGAAGATGTTATATGTAAAAATTTTATTATATATTATGAACATTATTTAAATTATTAAATTATTTTCATGAATGTTTTCACAAAGTACACAATTTATTATCATCTATAAAAAAAAATTTTTTATGATTTAAAGTCTTTTAGTAATTAGAGAAAATGAATATAAATTGAAATTCAAATTGAACTTAACGTTCTTTATCCTGCTCTTTACATTCAGTAATTATTTAATCCGTTATAAATCCTATTAGACTAGAATTAAGTTAACTTAGATTCTCGTAAGAGCTCTCACCAGCGAGAGTTTCACATAGAGAATGTAAGATTAAACCGAATCTCGTGAATAGTAGTAGAGTAGCGTAATGAAAGGGCATCGCGACGACGGCCTTTTGAGCGATATCCTCTCTATTGTGTCAAAGTGATCGCCGGTACTTGACTCGAGTTCGTTCACTCGTAAAGTAAAATAAAGCCCGAGAAAAGAGGGGGAGAGAGAATCGACGATGTAATCGCATTGCGATCACCTCCGTGATCATTTACAACTTGCCGTTAACGGGGACAAGATGAAACGGAATTGAGACGAAATCATGCGCCAGAGACACAAACACGCACAAAAGGTAAAAAGAAAGAGAGAGAGAGAGAGCGAGAGTGGCTCAAACGAAGGGCAAGTTGCTCGTAGCTTCTTCTCCGTTTCATCTACAATGTAGAAGGAGAGAGATCGATCTTTCTTTTGACCGAAACTTTTCACATAAAATACTACAACTTCTTCGAGAAGGGCCTTTAATTAAACGTTATCGTCCGCCAACTGAGAGGATCGAACGATTTACGAAGACGGGAGAAGTAAGGGATGAACGTTTAATTTACAGAAAGTTCACTTCGCGAATAGAAATTACGTAGTTGACTTTTGTTTAATTTCACATCGTTATATGCGAAATCTTATTACAAGTTCTTTGTATCTTCTTTGAGTTATTGAGAAAATTCTCGCTTTTAATATTGAATTATCTAAATATACATATAAGCAAAATGTGCACAATTAATTTAACAATAGAGCGCTTGAGAAAGATTCGTCGAAGTTAAAAGATTGACGATTGATTGATTACGTAACTATAGATAATTAAATTTCTGGTTGTATAATTTTGTCTTCTTCTATATGCGATATGTAATATTTTTGACTTTTTATTGCTAGAATCAAAATTTTATATAAAGAAATTTTTTTTTTTTTAGGAGTAGCTATAGAGACATTCTCTCCCTGATTACACATTTGAGTAAAACTATTATAGGAGTTATAATACAATTTCGTTATACATATTCGTTGAAATTACTTTGCTGGAATTTAATTATTCGAGTTATCCAAAGTATTCGGCGCGTTTGTGTCGCAATTAAATGCCATAATACGACTAACCATTTGCCGTGCGTAGTTTCGAATAAGTCAGTGGTGCAAAGTGTGACATCTAATTTCAGTAACCGTGGCGAACGTTGGAAATTTAATTAACCGTGGCAGCTAAAAATATTTCATGGACGTAAGACAAATAAATATATAATATTAAATATAAAACAAAGTTATAAATATAACATAATAACATAATAATACATAATAAATAATTTTTTTATAACTTTTATAAAAGAATAATAATAAAAATATTAATTTATAGTAACATAATAAAAATATAAAAGAGCAAAATGTTAATCTCTTTCCTACAATTATGCGCAATACATAGGATAAACGCTGGTATTTAACACACCTTGGACTATGCGATTAATTGCGTATTCTCCAAAGCAGTTGCCATGAATATTACGTTTGTATATTCGTGTATGTGTAAGTGCATATAGAGAGATAGAAAGACAGAGAGAGAGGGGGGGGGGGGGGTAAAGCACAGTGCGTCAATACAATGTAACGGCCGCGGCGTTTGTTGCTTACATGCTTCTGCATTGCAACCGAATGCAATTAATTCGGCCATCTGCAATTGAATGCACGAATTACGTTCCGCTACATTTGTCGTGGGACGAGACTAATACGCAAATCTCCGAAGAAACGAAACAGACATTCGCGAGAAATCGATTTACGGCTATTATCAAAGCGATATATGCATAGTTCTTTGCGCTCCTTGGATTATCAATTCATTTGCGTTATTGAAAATTAAAATATATAGTATATTGTAAATATATATAATAAATGTGTACGTATCATCAAGTTACATGGAATATTCGATGTGTAATAATGGAGAAAATTAATCGGCGCAACACAGTGCTGCATAGTTGGAAAAATTTGTTTTCTTATATGAAAAAAAAAAAACTCGTATCTAGTGAATTAACGAGTTGAAAGTATTGAATCGTATAGCGGACATCACGACAATTAAGCCAACCGAAAAATATACTAATATCGAAAATTTGATATGATTTTTACGCGGTATGGATTTAATATCGGGAGCGCCGAATCAAGTAATCGCGCGATCGAGCTATAATATTTTTATGTCATATTCCTTCTCTCATTTTCTATGGAATAAATTCCGAATATCGAGAATGTCGAATATAATCGTAATTATAATTTGCGCATGACCTGTAAATTGTCGAGACGCATTACGAATTAAGCGTGTCAAAAGGATTATCTCTCATTCTCGCAATCATCTCAATACTGACAATGAATACATATGGATCATCGAAAGATCCTTGTGTCATCTTAATTATATATAAAGTTAGTGTTATATTAAGTTATTTGAGAAATCTTCGCGAAGCTAAAGAGAAAAAAAAGCGGGAATGTACATATATAATATTTTTAAGTGTATATTTAATTTTTATTATAATAAAATATTTGTGTGCGCGCTTTCGGAAATATTGTTTGATAGTATAATATAAAGTTTGCAAAATATCGATATTTACAATAATCTAGAAAATATGTTCGTTGGGAAACTTGATTTTAATTTAGATTTAATTTTAATTGTGCATTATCATAAAATTTCTAAGCAAAATATTCTCAAATACTTTTGTTTAGCGAATATATTGCGAATCTTTCGAATTTTGTGTGCGAAGATGTTCACTTATATTACATATATATGCATTTGTATTGGTATTTAAATTACAAAGTAGCACATTTTACAAATCTTTGTAAGTATTTATTTTCTAACTACACGTGCCGTGTTGTGTAATTTCTCGTATACCGAAAAAGCGAATACCGAAGCAAAGAAATACAACGTTGAGAGATGCGAGAACCCCATTGTCCGTATCCTTTATTTGTATCGTCGATCGATGCCCTGCGCTTGTATCACGCCGAGTGAATCCAATTCTCGTTCTAGCTAGATGAAAAAACAAAAGAAAAAAAAAGCGGGTTTTCGTTATCGAGCGATTCGCATCGAGCTTCTTTCGCGGCGAACCGCAACTTTTTCGAAGCGTGGTGTTGTCGTTTGCGTTCGCGTTGTTCGCGTTTAGATGGGCGAGCTTCTTATTTGCATGTGTAACATCGAATGGAGAACTCTCGGGGGACCCTCTACAAGATCGGTCTATCGTTATCTTGTAATCATATCTTCCTTTGACCACACGCGGTATCGATTGCCGACAAACCGACCGGCGGCTAGCTCCGTTCTTCGCGTCTCTCTCCATTTCTCTTTCTCTGTATATATGTATGTGTATTCATCTACGCGCGTGTATATGTGTGTCTGCTAGATTTAATTCACTTAACTCGAACTATGCGCTGCTTCTCGAAATCACCTGGCTGTAGATGAGAACTCGCGCGCTTCTCGGAAACTTCGATATCACGAAACCGAAAATTAATTTGGGGTATTTCAATGTAGAGTTCATAATAAATTCGTTGTTCTTATTATCGCGAAGTACATATATCTCGGAAAATACGAAGAAATATCGAAACGACGATTTGCCGATAATTATTTACCCATTAAATACACATAGACATATATAATTCGCATCCCCTGTTGACATTTATTTTTTTGTACAAAAGAGAAAAATTCCTGCAAGTAAATGCGGGAGTAATCTAAACATTGTATATCTTAAATAGTATATATATATATATATATATATATATATATATATATATATATATATATATATGTTATTATATCCCTACATCCCTACATCATAAATATAATCGCAATGCAATAATATTAATAGGGTTCACTATTTAGTTTTTTACGAATTTTTACTCCGTTGCGATCATAAAGGAAATATCATTCCGAAACGAACATTTTAGTTTTCACAGATATACAAAGAAATTAGTTTCAGAACTGAATAAACTTTATCCTGCATCTCGTGCACTCCGTCACTCTCTAGCGCAGTATTTACATAGAGAAGTTAAACGGTGAGTTCGATTGAGTTACGTTATCGTATCTCCCGTTGACTACTTGGACGATGGTGGCTCGTGCATGGAGGTACCTTACCCATCGAGTGGATTTAATTCACTTAACCCTAGGTCCCAGTTTAATTGCGTAAGCTAGCTTTCTCGCCGTACCCGACCATTAAAAGCTCGAAGGGCTCGCAGAAGGGTGATTTGGCAGAAGGGAACAAAATCTAATCGATTGCTTCCACGAAGGTGCTCCGGTCCGACTGCTTTCGAGAGAGAAAGGCAGGGACAGAGAGAAAGAGAGGGGAACATATTATACGTTATCGCGATGGAATAGAACACCGATCCTTTATACATTGCTAATGGAATCCCGCTGATCGACCAATTCTATTAACGATAAGATTACCGGTAGTTCTCTCTCGCGGTGGCAGCTGTCACTTGTGTTGCGAGTAGTTTTGTGTCAGCATTCGCGCGTCACGACGATTAACGTGAAAGGCGGTTAACGCCCGTGATATCTCATCTCGAGTCAAATATCTAGTTTCTCTAGGCTTTTAAATCTACGATCTACAGACGCTTAGATCCTAAGATCCTTGATTAAATCTTTCAATCTTAAGAGATTCCTGGACTTTCAACCTTTTAATCATTAGATTATCTCGTTTAAGAATTAGAGAAGAATCTCTTTCTTTGTATTTTAATTTATAGAATGTTTGTTCGTTATTATTCTTAAAACGTTTTCAAATTTTAAAATCGCTAGGTTTATATGTTTCTAACATTTTTGAATTCAAGAAATTGAGTTTAATTAATCTAAACTTTAATTTAAATTCTATTCTAATTATATATTCTATTTAATTCTCAAATTCCAAATATCCTTTCTAAAATCTCGGTTTTTTTTTATAGTTAGAGATTTTTGAACAAAAAAGAGTGTTAAAAATTTTACATTTTTTGGAGCCTTTAAACACGCAAAATGTTGTGTTTTTGTAATCGTGGTTTATTTTCATGCATTTGTTAATTCCGAAAATCCACGTACTTTATCCCAACGCGATGAAAGGCAGATTCTCGCGTATGAATGACCATTTTTTAATTTTTCACCAGTTGCCATTGCGGCGAACGATGCACGTGTGCCTCGTGAGCCCGATACACGTATGTCACGCGTTATATCGATCCGCGAGCGCGATAAATGGAATTTCGAGTAAGCCACGGCGGGTAACAACGCGCGTTGTACAGACCTTTTTTTCACGGACAGAGACCGAATATTACGGATATTGGTCAGAGCATGGAAACACGATAAAACATATTTCCGCAGATCTCTAATTAGAAAAAAAGTGTACATTAACCATGTAAGAGAAATATTTTTTCCACGCCTGTACAATCGAGAGCTAACTTTTTGCCATGTATTGTAACTATTATTACGTCTTTATTTTTTATTTTTTTTATTTACTGTATTATCTATTATTTAATATTTTGATTTTATATTAAATAGAATTAAAATGAAACAATATGATATGTAAGATGAGATATTTATATGCCACGCAACCAGCATTGATCCCTAAGCGTTCCAAAAAAAGATCTTTAAATTTATATTTAATTTTAAATTTTAGTTCGAAATTTAACTTTTAAAAATTCTAGTTGGCATCTAAATGCGTTTCGATTGAAGTATAATACAATCTCGCGGGAATTAAAGAACTGGACGGATCAATAGAATTAAAACATTCTTATTTATTTTATTTTACTTTAATTCACAAATTAATTATTCATTTTATATTTTAAAAGGCTAAAAGCGTGAGCGTTTTGCGCAATGTCAAATTCATATATTAGATCTATTAACTTTTGACTTAGCTGATCCGTTCAATTTCTCTTTAAGTCCGAAAACGCTATTAGACGCGTTTTCATCTTTCGGTTCGCGTTCCACACTCAAGTCACGTCGTATCCGCGATGTAAAACGCGATGTACACAAACTGCGTCTGGCTTTAACCGTGCGAGATCATCTGGCGGTAAGAGGAGCGCATCTTAAATATTAAGCGGTCCATCGATCGTCCGCGACTAAACACACAACAGAAAAGGAGAGAGTGAGAAAGAAAGGGAGCGAAGGGGAGGAGAGAGAGAGAAAGAGCAGTTCGAGATTAGTTTGGACGATATCTCAAAGGGATTATTCTTTTACCGAGTCGGATAACTCTGTCTTCTCGTGTCTTCCCTTTTACGTTTTGCCCCTCTCTCTTTCTCGCAAGAAACCCGCTTTTACGAGGACGATTTATACATTTATGAAATTTTTGAATGGCTTTCCGCGACACAGATTCCCGTCTACAATGTAGAAAGCATACGAGAAGTTAAGTTATTCCTCCCGATATATAAGGAGGAAGTAATATGGAAAATGAGAGAGAGAAATTTTATTTATTTCTTTTTTGATTTAGCTTCGTTTTTTATATAATATCATATATTAAAAAATGTCATTAATATTATATATATACTGGTATATTATATTTTAAAACTCTGTAAATACGCTTGAGCAAAAGTTTCGAATTATAGTAAGCTATTTTGAGCTCTGACTTTAACCAACTATTTCTTTTCGTTGTGAAAAATTCTAGAAAAGTGCCACGGTATTTGCATATTGTGGCACAAAAGTAAAACAAATATTTATCTTGCTATTGCGTTTTATCATTGCGTGCTTTGGATTTTATATTGATAATAAAAATTTCATAAAAACATGATTAAGCGTTCGATACCTCTCTAATATTCCTCATATATATAGTATCTTATGTCTAAAATAATATTCTCAACTTTCCATATTATTTCAAAATTATAAAATAATAAAATGAAAAAATTTATTACTCACTGATATATATATATATGTATAAATTAAGACAAAATTATCAATATTTCGAAATAATTATATTGAGCATCATTGAATTTATTTAGTGTAATCAAATATTTCATAAAAATATTACATAATTTACTAATAATTTACTAATTAAAAATATTTTTCGGCAAACAGAAATTTTTAATAAAATATAATAAAATAATAAAGATCAAATATATATATATTCTAATGTACGCAATTATAAATCCCTTAGAAACAATGCTTAAATTGTATTTATTATGTACATATGTGTATATCTAAATATAAAACATACTATCTCTTAAACTGAATCAGTGAAAATAACTAATTGTAAATAACTAATAATAAAATTGTGTCACTAAAACAGTGACACAAGATACATTGACTTTTCTTATTTAAGAGGATATTGTACCTCAAATATTATAACGTTATTTGTGAATTATTTATATAGATATAAATACATTTTTTAAATTTCCAAATAATATTTTTTTAGAAGATATAGTTAGAGAAGATGTTTTATATATTTAAATAAAAATCTTATCAATGAATTAATTTAATATATATTAATTAAAATGTCATTCTCTTTATAGCTGAGAATTAAAAAAATATATAAACAATGTGCTTTTACTTTTTATGCAAATTATATTGATTGCTTTAATTGCAATATATCAATAATATATTAAGCACCTTATTAAACCTTCAATAAATTGACTTTCAAGAAAACACTTGGAATTACATCAACGTTATAATTGCACATATCATTACATAATTGAAATGATGAGAGTTGGACATATAAATAAATATATTATTTCACATTTTCAGTGTGATGTGCGATGTCTAAATGGTTGAAAATTGTGAAGAAAGTGTATCGGGAGATTTTGTTTTATTTTTTATCTGCGTATCGAGTTCGTGGAATCGAGGAGGCCGAGCGCTGCTCGCTCGAGCACATGCCTTTTTAGGAATTAGAGATAAGATAACGCGAGAAGGATGCGAGAAGAAAGTCCAGAAGGCCAGATGTTTCGCGAGAATCGACGAGTCTTAAAATTTCCGAAATATTGCTTTGAGAAATCGGTTTTCAAAAATAAAACAATTAATATAATAATACTTTTGGGCAGTTAATATTATAAATGACATTCTTGTTTAAGAATATAAAAATACACTTGAAAAAAAAAAATAATCGGAAGAAGAAAAAAAATATCAAATTTATCACAGCGCGAACGAATCTCATCTCGAATTTTCCACAGTATAAAAGAAATGATAGAAAAAAATTTTATATATATATATATATATTTTTTACATTCATTAACTATTATACATATTTAATATTTCAAGTATTTTTGAAAATGAAATAGCACATTTTTTTTTTATACGCGTTTATATTTTATATTATTTATAATGACGTAGAAAAGTGGAGATCGGTAAACAATTACTTTCACAAATAATTTATTAATAAGTTAAATAAATTATACATGCTTTTTACCTTATGATTGCTGTGTTGTTGCCCGACCATTTTCTTCTGTTATATGTATATCTTTTATCGCTCTTAGCACTCGCGCAATATCCCCGATAATACGATTAATTACGATCGCGCGCGACATTGCACGACACTCCCGATATTAATTATATATATACGCGACACGTGTACTTTAATATATTGCGGGAGAACGACGCGAAAACTATGATCGTACGATGATTCATTCCTCCTTGAAATAAGATAAAGCGCACGAAATAACTCAATCTAACCCTAACTTCACGTACCACAATAAACGGTCGTCGCCTTATTACGTTTACAAGTCGTTAAACACGTCGTTAAAAATAATCACTCACGCGGGCTAATATATAATCCCTATTTATAATAATTATATAAAATACTCACACGTTTTCCGGTATCTCCGCGTTTCAAAGCGTAACACGACGACGTGTCAAACATGACTTACGCCGATGAATCTCCGCGCGCGAATGACAACAAAAACAAGACTGGTAAACAACGGTGAACTACGCCGCAAAAAAAACGAACGCCAAATATCGCGCGATAGTTACTACGCTTTATTGATATATTTAACGTACGCTACAAAATAATAGATTCTGAATACTCTGTTCTCCCTGATTTTCAAATTAATTATATTATAATATAATAAACGGTTAATGTATCGCGATCTCTCTCTCTCTCTCTCTCTCTCTCTTCCGTTACTGAATTCACGACTCTGCGATTCATGTATTACTACGCCTTTTCAAACTGAGTGATCGATTAATTATTACACTTTTAAATTGACGAACAGCTCAAAGTGCGATACAAAAATATGTTAATAAACGTTTAATATATTATATCTTTTTGTTATTTAAATCATTCGATGATATATATATATATATATTTTTTTTTTTTCTACGCGTTTTCAAACTGAAAAAGGCGAGCAAATTACTTTATTAAACACGCAACGCACTTATATATTCTGTTTATTAGTGTACCCGTAATCATAATTAACAGTGCTTTTCGCGAATGAATGCGGAGATTGTTTTATTACGATCTTTACAAGCGATTGCTTGCGTTCGAATATATCATATATCGCGCTTTAAGCTTTTCGGGGTAAACGTTATTAGCCAATCACTTTTGAGAACGCATAGTAATACGTAAGACTGAGATAAAGAAAGAGAGAGAGAGAGAGAGAGAGAGAGAGAGAGAAATATCACGATATATTAACCATTAAGAATTAATATATAAAATTCAAGATAAAATAGCTTTCAGCATACGAGCGATTGTTTGCATTCGAATATATCATATATCGCGCTTTAAGCTTTTCGGAATAAACGTTATTAGCCAATCACTTTTGAGAACGCATAGTAATACGTAAGATTGAGATAAAGAGAGAGAGAGAGAGAGAGAGAGAGAGAGAGAGAGAAATCTCACGATATATTAACCATTAATAATTAATATATAAAATTCAAGATAGAATAGCTTTCAGCATATATTATTTTATATAGAGCGTTAAATATTTCGTGACGACAACAAGATAATAGCAAAGTGCTGTGTTGGTTTTTTTTTTTTTTTTGACGCGCTTTGTTTTTACGCGCCTTGTTTTGTTGGTAACATCGTTTTCTCGTCACTTGCGCGGCGAGACTCGACGAAGTATGTCGCGTTCTAACGTGTCTCGTATTACGCATCGAAACTCGCGATTTTACGAAGATACCGGAATCCAGGATATGTAAAACCCGATTATTGTGTATAATTATTACAAATAGCGATTATTAGAGTCCGCGTGACTAATTATTTCTCGGCGATTAACGACCAGTAAACGTAACGAGACGACGACCGTTTATCGCGGTGAGTGAAGTTAGGGTCAGGTTGAGTTATTTCGCGCGCTTTATCTCATTTCAAGCAGGAGTCGAAGCGAACGGGGATGGGACTTATAGAGAATCATTGTACGATCATAGTTCTCGCTTTGTTCTCTCGCGATATAACAAAGTGCGCGTCGCGTACAATTGATATTAGGAGTGCCGTGCAAAGTATCGCGCGATTATTGTATTCTTTCAATTAGTATACGAGACGATTATAATTAATCGTCTTTCCGGGAATGTGAATACCAGTGCTAATAAAAAGTAAGAATAATGAATAGAAGAGGAGAAAAACAGCCGAAATATCCGGCGATAGCGGGGCAATTCTCTCTCTCTCTGAGGTTAGAAATTTATATTTATTTTATATTAAATATGATTGTATATCTGTAATAAATGCTGTATAAAGATATAAATTTAAATAATAAAATGAGATTTAAATTATTACTTGTGAAAATTAATTGTTATTTTATCTTGACGCGATAGTGGTCTCTATTTTACATCATTGTACAATATATGTATAATGTACCATATATAATATATTATATTTTATTTTCATAAGTACTTAAAATATTTAATTAAATAAATTAATGATTTATAATAATTAATAATTTTTAAAAATAATAATGTATAATATAGTATAATTAATAAATTTACACACAGATATGTATACATATGCAAAATATATAATTTCAACATTGTTTTTAAAAGACTTTTTAGACACTAATTATTTAGATCATGTGTGTGTATATTTATAAATTATAGAATAATCAAACGAAAATGAAAGAAGGAATATTTTAAAATCATACACAACTGATTTCTAACTGATTTATTTATTAAATAACACGTCCATGATTGGTAACCGGTGTTGTTCTTACAATACGCTGGTTATTTTAATTTTTCGTAGCCTATTTATCATTCTATTCATATTTATTAATAACTGTACAATAGCATCTTTTGAGACTTTTCGAAACAACAGAAAAAAATATAGTTTAAAAGTTGTGAGGGAGGGGGAGGAAGGATTAGGAATGTGTGTAACTTTACATATTTCAAAATATATATTCTGCATTTTGTATTAAAGATACAAGTGTTATGATACTCCCTAAGATCATAAGAAAACGAAATTTCTTAGGAGTCAGAATTTGGAAGGGCTTATTAATTATTGCTCATATCAAGCTTGGGAACGTTACTCTAGAAAAGTAAAAGGTACTCTATAAAAGTTACCGTTACCGTTATTTTTTGTAAAAAGTAACTCGTTACCGTTACTCCGTTACTGATTTTAAAAAGTAACGCGTTATCGTTACCGTTACTTTTTCGTTACTTTTTTGTTTTTTTTATGCTGAAATAAGCTATTACAATAGATTATAAAATTATTTAATAATCAATATTAAACGTAATAATCTATGTTACAATTAAAAACTCTAAATTAGTGTCTATATATAGCAAGCGTTTTTTTATATTAAACTTATTTAATGATTCTAATTTTTGATGTTAATATCTTTACTTTTTAATACACTTATCTTTATAGGAATTTAAATTGTAATTTACAAATTTTAATTTTGTCGAAAATTTTTATCAGACATTGTTTTTAAATATTGATAAGAGAAATATTGATATTATTAAGAGTGTATTTCAATATTCACTATCAGTATTGTGAAATCTATAATTTACGTTACTATAGATTATCAGTACTGGCAGCGACTATCGGAATGCAGCCTATGATAGAAAGCTATTGTACAAAATATTTTTCAAAAAATACATATATAAGAGAATAAACAACCAAAAAATAACGATAAAAGTAACGGCTAATTCATTACCGTTACTGTAAAAATGTAATAAAAACGTTACCGTTACCGTTACAAACAGAAAAAAGTAACGATTGTTATCGAAAAAAAGTAACTGTAACAGTAACGACGTTACAAATTACTTCCCGACCCTGGCTCATATGTGTATAATATACGATTAAATATTTCTGACAATCATTCCCGCATGTTGTGCTAGAAAATTAGAATACTCTGATATTCTTTTCGAAATCCCCCCCCTCTCTCTCTCCCCCCTCCCCCCTCCCCCCTCTCTCTTTTACACGGACACAGACACACACACATACACGCACACAAAAACACACACATACTACAGAAATAAAATAATTTGTCATACGATACGATGTATATACTACACGGCTAAACAAAAGCTAAATTTATATAAGTTTAATGGAATATAATAAGTCTAATATATTGAACTATTAAATTCCATTATTCCATTTCTTGATTTCATCTGCTTGTTCATCTTCGCGTCGAGCATTCGCGAAAGAGCGTCATTAAACTCAACTTTGACAATTCGATCTAATCTAAATTGCGGAGCAGTCCTTTGGAAGAAATTAATGAGTGGCGGCAATTTGTCATTATCGCGTATAAACGCAAACCATGATTATCTCGTTTTATCTATAAAACTTTAGCCATGCCTTCATGTTTACATTCAGACAGGAAGTATGCAAAATGATCGGCACCGCAACATACGCCGCGTTACGTGCAAAATTATTCGAGAATTGAGAGAACAAAATTCGTATTTTGCGGGATCCCGACGTGTCCCGAATACCCCCGACCGACAGAGTTATAGATGCATTATGTAAATGTAAATAATTCTGTGATTTGTAACAATTCTGATTCACTCAGTATTTTCGGTCTCCATTTTACTAACAACGTGTTAAAAAGAAAGATATATATTCGTAGAAATGTATAAATTTTAAATTTAACGAATAGAATATTCAAGGGAAATTAAAAAATAAAGGATATGAAGGAACAGCAAAGGATCTACATATCTATGATCCGATTAAATTATTATATTATATGAATTATTGAACAACTTTTATATCGATATTAGTTTTAACATAGAATTTAAAGGGAAGAATATTTTGTTTTCATTTCTCATTCATATTGTCGATTGAGAAATAAGTACCGGAATACGATGAGGATTGGCGCGAGGTATGGATTCATTTGCATATTCCTGCTCTCCAGACAATCGAATCCAATTATGACGCTTCAGTGACCACGATTGCAGGATTGCTTCTGACGTAAACGCATGATCTGAATCCGGTTTTCAGAACTATAGCGCATGCAAACGGAAAGAAATATTACTTCATACTTGAAAATTCGTATTCAGTTATGTTGGACGATTCTTACAGATACATATATATTATATATTGTCAGATATATATTTTCATATTGCCATCAAAAGTAAAATGTAAGCACACATGATATTAAAAGTGCAGCAAAAAATTAAGAAATAGCGAATTTTAAAGACTAATTGACATAATAATATATAGAATTTATCGGAAAAAAAGAAAAAAAGAGAAGCAAAGAGATCTAAATTTAAAACAGTTTAAAAATTTAAATATAGTTGAATTTTATTTTAAACATTTTTTATTTCTTCTATAAAAAACTTTGTTTACAAAAATATATAAGCACATATATATATATATATATATATGTATAATACATCGGATTTATTCAAGCATATCTTAAAATAATATTGTACTTTTTTTTTTTAACAGAACTATCGAATCTAAATTTACTTACTGTTATTTTATTTATTACTGTGTAACAAATTAATTCTATCTTTTCTTTCATTATTTTTCTCTTCATATTTTTTCATCTATTTTATTTATTTATTTATTTACTGTTATATCTATATGCGAGATAAAATTTTACTAATTGTAAGATGAAATATTTATCGATACAAGATGCGTTCGGTAAATCAAGCCACGATGAAAGATTCGGTCATCCGAGCAATCTACGTGACGGAATGTCAAATTGGAAAATGTCATTATGTAGAACAATTTTATCGATCGTTAGCGGTCACTTTATTCATCTCGACATATGTTATCTCGCGAGCGGAAAAATCATTGCCTCAAGCCGCAGTTCAACGTGACTGGCTGACGGATTGATCTTGAAATCGATACTAAAATAATTAGTTTTTCATGTTTCTACATATCTACACGATTACACTTTACGTTCTGTGTTAGACGTATGTATTTACATATTGATTTTCTAAAAAAAATCTCGCATAATGGTTTTCTATTAATAAACTCATTCATCATTTTATGTATATAATAATTTACAGTATAAATATAAATCAATATATTTCTTCTCGTATATACAGTTTTTTGCCTTTACGCTAAAATATACATATATTGATTCATGACCTGCCAGTTTGAATGGAGAAATATTTATTCGCCGGACTCGCAGCCTCTGTTAAATCGTACAGGCAGTTTTTCATTCACTCGACAGGTATTTGCATTTTGATTGCCGCAACTCGAAGGCCACGAGAGTTACGCTGATTAAGAATTTGTAGCTTGATCTAAAGTATCTTTTTGAAATATGAAAGTTGATTAATAGGCATAATCAAAATAAAGTGCGCGAGTAGTTGCCATTTTAGTCTATTTTCTTCGTTAAAGCGCAATCTGTATAGATAAATAAGTATCGCGTAACGGAGCGGGTATCCTTTTATATCGTGACGGTAGAGAATTGTCATAAAAGTGGCGAGTTACGCTCTGAACCCGGGTAACCGATCTAATAAATTCAGATTCGTACAAGCCCATCCGTTGATTGGGTGCTAACGCTCTGAGACTGCAGCTTGACAAGATAATGCGCAAGCCGATGGCGAACGTTCTCGTGATCGCGATCGGAAATCTTGGCCTGAATGCACACACGCGCGTCGTTATATGCTCGAAACAGCGGTAAATATCCTAGTAAGATATATCGTCATACATGGTATAATTTCTTTATGGAATAAAAGCCTTATATTTCTTACGTACATTTTCCTGTACAAAGGGAAATACTAAATTTTAACCATCATTAAAAATCAATAATTATAGTATTATTAATTTTAGAAAGATATATGGAATTTTGTTTATTCCAATTTTTGGAATTTTACGGACTTTATTATTTATTTGTTAGAATTATTTAGAGAATAATTAATCATTTAATTATTTTTCTCAAAACTCAATATTTTAATCTTAGAATTATTTATTTTACAAATTATAAGATGAATGGTAAATTATTTTTTTCACAAATAAGTGCGATTACGTAAAAAATTAAATTTATTGTATTTCGAATCGATCATAAAAATTGTATGTAAATGCAGTGGAATGTACCTATCTTCTCTGTAGTGGTGCGTTAAACTTTACATTATTTTTAATAGTATTGCACGCGACGTGACATCTTTTTCCGTTTGCGAGCTTCTCTCAAAACTTTCCGCAAAGTGCGCGCATCTAATGGCCGAGAAGTAACGACAACCGCGCGTCGTCGTTTATGTCGCAACAAATAGTCTCGTTGTACAATAGTATACAGCCGTAAGGAATGAAACGCGCTCTCGCTTGCTGTTTTGCGAAAATAATCGTCTCTCTTAAACGATATAAACGTGTTTATTTGCGTGTACAGTATTTCCATTTATGATTCGCGAGAGGCTGCTTTGAAATACGTCATCATTGCATGGGTCATAGAAACATCTGCACTCTCTGCACTCAGAAATCATTTTCATCCAGGATAGTTTCAGCGCGAAGTCTTTTAAGTGCAATAAAGCCGATACAATAAATTTCAATAAAGATATCCAGTAAAGCACGAATAATGGTATGATATGAATGTACAATACAATACAATTTATGTCGACAGCATAATCTTAGATTCATATCTTTAACTTCTTGTATCTTTTCATTTATTTCGCCTTATTTAAAAAAATAATGGGGCCACACGATTGGGAAAAGTTCTCGTGAAAAAAATTGTAATCATCCAAGTATCAGGTGTGATGTTTTAATCGGCGTAAGTTGAGAATAACGACATATTAATTATAAATGATGTATTTATAACATCAATACATAATTGCTTCAATTTTTCGCTTTACATATAATGTCAATATTTAAATATAAACAAGCGTATGCATATAATTAATCAAGAATATATTGCAATTTGATATCATCCGCTTAACACCTCTACGACATAATAGAACGAGTGAAGAACGCCTCATAATTTCGCACTCGCGATAATTTGGCGAGCACGAATTTAATTAACGAACAAATTATCCCGGAATAACGCGACCGTGTAACGTTACAACCATCCACAATTTTGCAAACAACTATCGGCGACAACGCGTACATCGATGTGAACTCAAACGCTCATTTATCTGACGAGAACCAACGTCGTTGAGAATGGTATATTTAGCTATAAATCAGACGGAAACTTATAAAGCTCGTAATGGCTTGGCAAAACGATTTTATAAAGATGGCACGGCAAAGTACGTATATAGACACAGAGCTACCGAAGTTACGAGCCGGATGATTTACGGTTAATAAAGCTATCTAGCATCACCGTGAAATATCCGCAGTGTAAATGCGAGATCATTTTATAACAGTCCGATTTTACGATACATCCGTATCGATATCATATTCATCCACATTCGAAATTACTCCCCTTATAATCATAAAAGAATTCTCTCGTTGAACTCGATCTCAAATTTTTATTGATTTTATGACGTTGCAAACATTATACAATTTTATTGGATTAATCATCAGTGTATTTCTGATGAATTTAGAATTTACTTGGTAATATTAATACATCTAGTAGAAATAGTATATATATATATATATATATATATCGTATATACTTCCCGGGGATACATTACTTCCTGGGGATTGGACATGCATTTCGAAGATAACTTTTATTCTCCTTTTTTATTCGCAAAAAGTACAATAGTTTCCTTTTTTTCTCTTCTCTTTTCGAAGATACGTAGTATTGTTCTTGTTTTATGTATACGTGAAACTGTCCGTGTCTCGAAGATGCGTTATTGTTCCGTCTCCGTGGAAATACTTCCGGGAGAGACGGGCGGGTTGTGCGCGTGTGTATGTGTATTACGTGCGAAGAGAGAAACAGGTCGCCACACAACACACGGTGAGAGCATGTGGTAAAGTGCAGTAGACACTTTGGTAATGGTGCTGGGGCGGCGTGACGAGATTGGCGATGCTATCAGGTGTATCTCCGCTGATGAAGGTTGTAACCTCGCGCGGGCCCCATTTATTAAAGCCGCGTCTCTGCCACGGCAGATACAAGGTTAGCATCACTAGCTACGACGTAGCCGAGAGCAGCAGCAGCAGCAGCAACAACAACAGCGAACCACCCTGCAACCTGCACAGGGATGGATCGTCAGGATGTTGCCTTTCTTCTCTGATGCGATTTTACGCGAATTTTTCGTTTTACATTTTGCCCAAGTTAATTTATCAGTCCACTCGCGTTTAATAGTTTTGCAGAGCTTGGGCGTGTAAAGCATATTATATAGCAGAGATTGTACGATTAAGGATGATTAAAGATTTCCGATTCCGATCGAACATATTCACAAAAATATCGAGAATTGGAAAAATTTTAAATTTCATTTATTATCTATTTTTCATTTTATCCATCGCATTTTACAAGATAGCTTGACATAATTTTCGATATATGGTAATTTAGTTTTTAGTTGTTACATACGTTCGGTGGAGCTCGAATATAATTCTTTACAAAACAATAAAATAAATCATATATATCCATGTATTATCTCTGTTAGAATTTTAATATAATCTAATGATAATAAATCGTTTAATCTTTCGTTGGAATTATTACAATTGTCCAGTTTCAAAAAAAGCACTTGAAATAAGAAATTTTATTTTGCAGAACATTTTTTTATGTCTGAGTAATTAAAAAAAAAGGCTATTTTTAGTAATTAAACAAAAATAAAAACACATTTAAATAGAAAGTATATGCGCTATCAAATATAATGAATAAAATAAAAATCCCCTCGTTGGTTCAAGTGCTTTTTTATTGCGATTAATTTCCAAAATCTCTCACGCATCAGCAGCGTCGTTGAGGGCACGCGAGAACCTTCTCCGGCCCTACGTCTTACCGGGCGGGCGTCTCTCGTGCGGCTTGCTCTCGCGCAGATTGCAATCAGTCATATTAGCCGGACACACCTCGGATATGTGCTCGGCCATCTGGCACGTAGAAGCTCGGGGTTGTACGCGTCGGGAGTAACGGGTCCGTCTGACGTAATCACCGGTGCCGGCGGCTCGACACCATCGCTACCATCGCACTCGCACCACCTGCATCTCGTCGCCGCGCCGCCGAGTGCAACACGTTTCTCCGTTGCCGGCTGGCTGATCCCCCTCCCCCCCCCCCCCCCCCCGCCACCGGGAGACCCGGGCTCCCGCTGCCGCCTGTTGGCTTATCGGCCTCACGGCCCTCTCGAGATATACGATATCGCGGAAAATCATTTTCGAGAGACAGCGACGGCGAGAGATGTATCGTCCGTGACCCGGGTCGTCTTGGAATATATCGCCACGCCTCTCTTCAGACGTGTCGGTATTCCGACGTCTGTCCCTCCCTCCTTTCCGCGCGCTTTTGAACCGAGTGACAACTGGACGAAAATGGAGATGACATATATGGAATACCGGTTATATATATTGATCAGATTCGATACGCGGAATAATTTATTTCGTAATCAGATATAATACGAGGTGAAGTATTTATATGTGAAAAATGGATGTGTCTAGTCATCGCAACGCGCGGAAAGGATTTTTCGATATTGTATTCGAGAATTGTGAGAAAAATTGACGATTGACGCCACGGGGTCCGAATATTACCATGTTCCTAATGCATAGTTCAATGACGCCCCGTCTTCATTAATCATTTTCAATTAAGAGCGCGATAAAGCGCGATAGAGCGGCGTGTCGGACATTCGGTCAAGTTAGCGGTGCCGTCTTCCCGCGAGATAAAATGATTCCGCTACTAGCCCGCGCTGCCACGGTTCGCCGTTTAATGCCCGCGCTCTCCTCAACAGCCGCTCACTCGAAGGCTGCTGTCTCGTACCAAGCCAAGTATCGAGAAAGCATCCTCTGTGGCAGGGACGGCGGCGATATGATATCGCAGAAAATCGTTTTCGAGACCGAACGCGAGATAAATCATGACCTGGCCGTTGCCGCCAAGGCGGCCACGCCTTTCCTAGACGTGTTGGCATCCATTCGCCAGCCGTAGGATAGGCAACATCCCGTTCCACGGGAGGAACAGCTCTCGCGGATGGTTCGTAAGGTCGCCGCGCTGGGTGATACATGCGCTCTCCGGGAGATGCGCTTCTTTCCGCGCGAAAGGGAAAAAAAAAAGAGTTCTCCTTTGCGCGCACCTGCGATTATATACTTAGCCGGGCGCTTCATAATACCGGGCGTTACCTATACCAGGAAATCATCGCGGATAATTTCATCGGGACGAGACGGTTCGCGATTAGGATCGGCTTCGTTCTGCGTCGCAGGTGTAACAAATCGAAAATTGCATCGCGCCAAAATAAAATTGCACGCGCCCTTTTTTCGGCAGTTGTATATTATTAGCGTTACGATTTAATTAACCTCTTTTATCTCGCCACCGCAATCTGTACGGCGTTTTATGGTGAGATCTTTATCGCATTTCGCGCACGAGTGTTGCATCAAGATGCACAGATTTATTGAAATGGAGAGAAGCGAGAGATACCGGATAACGATGTCGAATAAAATTGTCGTTAAGGAAAATTTCAATTCGAATTAGACGGGCGACATGTCGCGCGTCGCAGATGAGAGACGACAGTTTTTAGATCACTTTATATATGTCTCTTCTAGGTTGAAACGCTTATGAAACGCTTTATATTATATGCATCTAGATTTTATGGTACGCAATAGGCATATATCTATCTATCTATGCCGAAAGGACTTCGCGTTGGATGACACTCGAAATGAGAAGTCTCACAACGACCCTTTCGAAAGTCGGGAAGGACGGTATCCTCGAGAAAATGTGATCAGGAGAGCAGAGCAGGAGATGCAAAAAAAGAGCCCTTCGCGGATGTCAACGATCTCGTTAAAATTCGCATTAAACCACGGATCAAAACGCGAAACTTCCACTTTATTATCCTCATTTCCTAACCGTTGCCTAACGACACGCTGCACGCCGGAATTAAAAACGAACAGGGACTCGACAAAAAAAAAAAAAAAAAAAAAAAAAAAAATTGATAATTTCACTCAAAGTGAATATCGCAATGAAAGATGCAAGATATTTTCATCATCGTTTTTAAATTGCCTTTTTTTTTATTAAAGATACGGAAAGGATTAAATGCAGCATTTAATCCTTGAAATAGAATTTTGCAATAATTTATTATACTTCAAAAGCAGAAAAATTCTCCATAAGTAACGATATGTTGTAGGAGTATAGGGGCCATTATCGTGTATACATTGTGCATATATAAATGATAATTCTGCTACTTTATTAGAATTAATTTAAAGCGGTTCGAAATATCCCGATAATTGGATGCGCTTTTGCATGCGTTTAATTCTTTTAGCGAGCTCGTCTCATATCGAATATAATCTTTTCTTTCTCCATAATGAAGAACGTCGCTTAGTCGCTTAACTCGATTATCATATAATAGGCTTAGATCCGCCGGCGAAAACAGCGTTTAATAAAGTCCACGAAGTATAATCCCGCGCCTTTTTCGATCGTCTGGCGAACATCTCGATTAAGTATTCCTGCGAATTAGCATTATTCGCGGAATTACGTGCTAAAGCTAATATACCGACCTCTAGAAGGGATAACGTGACGAGAGTTTGAACATATTATAAAGGATATTTTGTAAATTGCAATTATATATTTTGTCTAAATGACACAAATATATATTAGAACGGAACTAATAATACAGTAGTGTGTGATTGTTTTATTACAAATAATTATTTTCTAACTAGAATCAGTGTCAAGATTATAATATATCGCCGCTATCGCTATTCTCATTTTCTCTCACACACATTATTTTAGCGATAGACATTTTATTTCGAACGTTACTTAATATTGGATTAAATATTACGTATGAAGAATATGAAAAAGAATTTTTTGGGATAATTTTAACAGCGGAAAGGGAGAATCTTTGTGATTTCGAGGACACCCGGTGCAGGTGGGAAGCCGCCGAGATGAATTATGCAACGGCCAATTAATAAAATTCCAATCACACTCGTCGGCGCGCGCGTCGTCGCCTCGTAAAAACGGCCCCCCCCCTCCTCCCCCGATTGAACGCTTTGAAGCATCCCGAATGAACTCTGAGCTTTAATTCGCTTCGAACCAACCGCGGAAAATTCTACAAACGTATATAGAAGACGAAGAAAAGATTAATTCTTCACTCTGACGCAAACAGGATTATCTTTCGATGTGACTTTTATAAATGACGTGGCTTTTATATACGACGAATTAATTAAATAAATGTATATATGAGAGATGCGAGCATTATCTCAGATTAATATTTAAGATTTTCATTACATTTATTTTATCATCGAAATGATCAGCTTCCTCTAAAAAAACAAAAGCTCCAAAGAGCTGCATGCTTTAATGGCAGTAAATCTTCACGCGTACTCCTTTACACGCGTATTCGTGATGAACTGCGCGTGATATCGGCACCGTTCGAGTTTAACATCGTTTCGCGTTTTACGCTGGCTCGCGGGAGCGCAATCGAATCGCGCGTAAAAGGAAAGTAAGGGGAGGCGTGTGAATTTATCACGCGCTAGAAAATTCACCATCGGCCGCATCTGAAATTAGATCGAATTTCAGATTCGCGACGATGAACGCGCGAAGCTTCACGGAATCCGATCCCGCGGCATGTGTTAATTAACGTTTCTCCTGTCTAGTTATACTCGCTTCGTTATAGATTCCTCGTAATGATCTCATCTTCGTTATTAATTAGCATTCTTCGTTGCTTTAATCATCTTTAACCCTGCCACGAGATAAAAGTGTGCTTCGCTATATATTTACAAAAAAAAAAAAAAAAAAAAAAAAAAAAAAAGAGAGGAATATTTTATTTAAAAATGATTTTAATTATCTAAGTAATATACATACATTTATCTACGTATAACGTTTCTTGCAATTATTGATAAAGCTTTAAAATATTAATATCGAAGCATTTTTTCGCACGTATAAAAATTATGATATGCATCTCTTATCGTGTACTTTGTATTATTCCAAACACATTTTCCTATCTAGCTACACGAGCGTATAATAACCGATTGAATTTCATAAATATTTAAGAGAACATTTCGACCACACATCATTCAACAGATATCTAATTCAATCCTCATTTGTATGTTTCAGGTAAGAAACAGAGCGTAATGGAAGCCGCGCTGCGCTGCGGTAACGTGCTGGTCCTTGACTGGGTACGTGCCGTGCTTGTCTAACAAGTACATTTTCGTTGTCACGGCTTACGTTTCTAGTTCTCTCTCCCGATCTCGAGACAAGTCTATTCTTTTCGACAAAAAAGAGGAGACGTTCTCGTGAGCACGCAGCAATAATAGCATGCATTCACAATGAAAATTTTGCAGCCCGTAAAGAAAATACTTGAAACGAAATGTCAAATCTTTCTTCGCGACTACATTTAAATAAAATTTTTTCGACGAAGATATTCATATAAATAGAGTAATTAAAATGTACTTGCAGAGTATAAATTATAATTAAGTAATGTTATAATTAAAAAACTAACCAACAAATAAATTATTTATATAGTACAATTATCGAGAAATGCATTGAGAAGAAAGCAGACAAAATTAGAATATATCTGAAAAATTATAACCAAGATAATCAATCGTAACGCGATATCAGAGAGCCTCGTTACGCTCTTGCGCAAACATTCGAACGGGCAAATCACGAAGTCATTTCCGGGATAAGAGGGATCAAGGCTTAATCATCCGCCTTGAATTTCCGAGCGCGTTCACTGCCGGGTTAAGGTCGTATTCAAGAGAAAAAGAGAAAGGGAGAGAAGGAGAATCGTCGGTATTCGAGTCGGGCGAAAAAAAACCGACCTCTCTCTTCGCGCAGCGGGGCTTCGAACGGGGTCCGGCCGGGCGGGCCCTATTGTCGGCGCGTTTTCCTCCGCCCGCTCGCTCGTGTCGGTAACAAATGACGCTTCGTGTTCCCCGCTGGATGTCACTCGATATCAGCCCGACAGATCATCTTCAACTCGTGGCGCGAGCACTCTTGCGAGACGAGATTCCGCGGAATGTTCTCGTTACGGTTCTCGCAAAAATCCGATTGCGACGGTGAAGACGTACTTGCGTATCACCGTCATCATCGTCGTCGTTGTCGTGCTTTGACGAGGTTCGCTCTTGATGATCGTGTACTGGATGAATCATGCGAAGTACTCTTTTTAGATGAATGAGTTTTTGCCTGAGACTGATCGGCGGGCGGGATTCATTTCATTTCTCGGCGTGTGTACGCGATTTTATTTACGCGCCATTTATACAAATATTAAAGCGTTATGACATCGTGAACACGCGGTAACCTTGATGAGAAGAAATAAACAGCGGCGCGCGTAAAAATGCTCGACTATCCCGACTTCCTGTTGACAAGAATCCGCAGTACTCTCCCGCGATATTTATCGGATATCGCACTCTCGACGTGCGTAGCACGCGATACTTAAAATCGTACGTACTTTTAAACCGGACGACCGCATATACATTTTACAGACGCGCGAGCATTTTCTTTTATATATCACGAACGTAAAAGCTTTACGAGACACTATTCGCGCATCTACATAAAAGCATCTTAGCCAATCCGTTATATTCTTTTTATCTTATTTTCTCGACCAACGATCCTAATAATTTTTCATGCAACTTTGTTGCGTTTCCAAAACTTTTTCTCAATCCATTATACTATATAATCACTTTATATAATCTATAAATCTTTCTCACCTCAATATCCTCTCACCCCCTTACTAGAAAATTGCGTATTATTGTTCTATACTTTTTAATGATTCCGTGAACTATAAATATGTAAGAATTATTTTTATAAAAGCAACATTAATGCTCACTGTATAAGATTTTCGCGACAATTTATTTATAAAGTTCCGCGTTAATTGTTCCGTAAAATCTAAATTCGATTGAAATTTAATATCGATATTACATGTTGATATAATGTATACTATTTAAAATTATTATAGCATCGGAAAATGTAGCTCCCTAATGCCAATTTCCGCACTAGGCGGGAATTTTAAAATAACACGTGCCATATAATGCGCGCAAAATGGCGAGGCTCGAAAAAAAGAAAGAGAGAGAAAGAGTTTTACCGCCGGTTAAAGAGAACGGCGTCTCTCGCGGAATTTTGCCCGCAACAAGACAGCAACATTTTAACACACTCAAGCGACAAATAACCACTATTAAGCGCAACAGCTGTACCGTGATCACGATGCAAGGATGTGCCGCTTGCGGCTTCGGTCGTATCCTCTCGTCGTCCGTAAAGAATAAGGGTCCGCCGATCGAAGGGATTCTCTTCTACTTGTGTGGCCGGACTACGACGCCTTCGTAGTGAAACAGCGCGGGATCGATCGACGGATACCGGATATTAAGGCGACAGGTACGCACACTGTCGATCGATTGAATATTACAGAGGAAGAATGCTTTGTCAAAATTTTTCCGAATTTCTAATGATTCTTCCATCTATTAACTCATTCCAGAATGTTTCGTTATAGGTCTTTTGTCATAAAAAAAAAAAAAAAAAAAAAAAAACGTTGAAAACATTGTATTTTTAATGAAAAAAATGCTACAGCCACATGTTCGATAAATAGTTTCGAGAATTTTAATAGCATTAAATAAAAATGGTATAAAATATAATTTCTCCGGAAATTTATATTTATATTAATTTGTATATTTTTTCGGATCGACTTTAAAGAAAATTATTAATATATTTTTTTCAGAAGAGTAATGCATTTTTTTTCCATATCATTTATTTTTTAATAATTTTCTTATAATTTATCGACAATGTGTATTTTTTCTCTGTAGTTTTTGACTCAGACACGAATCTACCATGAAACATCAAATGATTCGAATGATCGATCGCAGAAATCGTAACTCCGCGAAACTGCCATTAGTCGTAGGGATGCGACCCTAAACGATCGGTCACAGAGAGAAACCGGGATTTTTATTTCCCTCTAAAAAGACGGAAATCGCTTCAGACTGCTCAGACCGCGGTAATCCGCGCGACAAGCTACACCGCATAAAAAAATAGCAGTTTCGAGACCACAACCAAGCCGCGCGCCGTTGCCCTTTATGCTATCCGTACATGGGTCCGATTTATGTTTCTGATGTAACCGGGACTTTGTTGTTGACCCATTTGGGACACGTCTTTCTTGGCCATCCTGAAATGAATCCATAGTTATGCCTCGGTTACTGAATATTCAGGAATTATAAAAGAAACGATATTTAAAATATTATTGGACAAATATAAACCAGATTCGGTCGTAACGTCTATATCTCTCTCATATTTATATATCGGTTAAGTGAAATTATATTGATCACGATTGTTCGATACGTAATATGTAACAGAATACTTTGATTAATTTGAAACTCAATTTTCATTGATGGAAATTCTAATGAACGCCATTTCTTTTCACCATCCTATGTAAAGATGCGCGCGCTTTTTTTTATACGTAAAATTCATTATCTTTCGGGAATCTTCTTAAAGATTCGTTTAAAAGAGGAAAGAAGTAGGACATTACGTTGCATCGACACGCGTTACATCACGATGCCGTCTCTCATCACTCGTTTTGTCTCGAGAGAGCGTTTGGTGATTTCTCTTCTCTTCCTGGTCGGAGAGATAATTAAACCGGCGCGGCTCGCGCCGACGGGCATACAGTAATTATTACTCGAAGCGACGATTTGTGTCGTGGTCAGGCTCGGGCGCGCTAGATTGATACGACGGATGCAAGCACGACACACACACACACACACACACACACATAAACGCACAAATGGCTCTACAAACCCCTGCATGTCCCGCGAAAAGCGTAATACGCGTACGTCCGGTTCGGCGACTGCTCTCTCGACACGAGATGCGTGTTACACATGCACGGCATACCGCGCGCGGGCGTGACAAAGAGTCCCGCACGCATGCGCACCTGACTTCTGGGTGGTAGATCGTAATTACCATAAGTCGTGAAATATGACTTCATGATGACGCGCCCGTGTACGACAAATGGAACAAACAATCGACCGACCGACCGACCGACCGACCGACCAACCGACCAACCGATCGCCACATTAGGGTCCGGTAATGCCGGTCGGTCGGCCTTCTACTCTCCCCTCCGTCGCGATTCTCGTCGAAGATTACCACCGGATAGTTGAACAAAGAAATAAACAGGATATCCCCGGGATCATTGACATTGTTAGATATATTATATGCGTATGCGGAGACCGAGAAATAGATAGAAATAGTCTTTCGAAATATTTCACCGCGCATGTTTTTAATAATTTGAATGAAATTGCGAGCATAACCGGTAATTAGACTAATTAATCTTTTTTGGTTCTTTTCTCTGCAGCAGTCATCTTCAAGTTTATGTGTCCCTCGTTGTCCCTAGAATAATTTCCTCCCATCGATATAATAATTAAACATTTTACGTGAATATAATCCTCTACGAGCTATGCTGGAATCGACGACAAGTATACAGAGAGGTAGCAGCAGAAACTCGCTCGGTCACTTTTTTTTTTCTTCCGACGTGACTAGATATCGCTCTCTTCTCTCCGCACGATGGAGGAGACGTTTCAGATTCTTGCCCCGCTCGCGTCGTAATCGAGTCAACAATCAGCCGCCGCACAGCCTATATCCCATTGACTACGCGTGCTACGATAGATATCTCGATAATATCTTCATTGTGATAAATGTCTCCGCCGTCGATGCGATCCGTCCGCTCGCAAATTAATGACACGCACGAACGGCGCAAAACGACGACAGTCGTTCCAACGATCCGGTATCTCAAATCATAGATTCGATTATAGATACACGAGGGACGTTTAACTCTTAGTTACTAGATTTTACTAACGAGAAGGGATATCTAGAGTATATAAAGGCTTGGTTAGATTTATGCGATTAAGTTAATGTAACGTTAGCAACCGATACTCCATTAAACGTCGCAAAGCTTAATATTTTGTCGTTAATCAAGCCGTATAAGGTAGCTTCCCACTTTTCTTAGTAATTCATTAATATCTTGTCAAAATAATTTATCGGAGATACTCTGCTGGAATATAAATAAATCTTTTCTCCCGGAAATAAGCTCATCTGTTGTGATTGATATGTACTCAACGGGATTTTTTTCGCGCGAGGACGACGCGAAAGCATCCGAGAGACGAACATCGGTTCCGAAAGCTTCCCGTGAAAATGTAATTGAGGAAAAAAAAAAGAAAGACCGAGGGAACAAACATGCCCGTCACGTAGTCGCCTGTGCATCCCACACACGCGGGGAAATTTAAATATAATGCCGCGAATAACGCACACAATGACAGCGCGTAGGATGACGAAAATGCTTCTCGGACGGACGTACAACGACTTGATATTACTCGCGGGTAGCACAGCATTAATATTCAACCTTCGAAATATAAACGGTAGGAGAAAGGATGCGAATGACGATCCTCGAGAGAAATGAGGATAGGAGGATAGGAGGATCCTTTATTAAAACGTAACGATGCGGAAAAGTAATATTCGGCTTCTTACGTCAACGAGAGCCTCGTCGAACCTGTCGATTTCGTCGGCTCCGCCTTAGATAAGCTTCCCTTTGAATACATCCTCGCTGTTGCAACAACGGATGCAATTCCGAGATACGTTTTAACGATGTCGCGTTCATTCGAGTAAAATCTATCGGGTGTCAGTCGATCTATACATTTGAAATAATTGAGCGTCCCGAATTTATGGTTGAATAGAATACTTTCTCGAAAATATTCACATCGCACTCATTTATAATATGCATGTATTTTTACCTGAATAGTTCCTTTTTATGAAAATGAAAACATAAAAAAGAGTTTTTAATAATTTGTGAAAAAATATAAACGATTCTATTTCTTTATATTTATTACCTTATTTATCGTTTATACATATATAAATCAATCAAATTTAATATATATATATTTTTTTTTTAATCTAAAATGACATACATAAATAACGTGTCTTGAAATAAAATATATAAATAACGTCTCTTGAAATAACGTATATAAATAATGTCTCTTGAAATAACGTATATAAATAACGTCTCTTGTGAAATAACATATAAATAATCTTGAAATAATGTATATAAATGATTATCAATTATTAATTTTATGACAAATGTTTTGTCGCGAACTTTCTCTCAACATACGAAAATGGTCGCAATAATATATGGTTGTAACGTTAAAGATTATTTCTCGAGCGGAAGTGTGTGTACCGAACGGAATTTGGTACCGGCGAACGACGAGGAAATGGCAATCGGAAAAAGTTATTTCCAATATGGAGAATTGCTGCCTGAGAAACGTGATCGTAACTTATCCTTTGCACGCACGAACAAATTGAATTCAGCCAACTTGGGAAATTATTCTTTTACCCTAAACCTTGTCGACGATAACTTGCCATCGTCGTAATTACGCTGGATATTTCGACGAAAATTCCGTTACCTAATGATTTCAAAGTTACCATGCAATTTCCACACTACTAAAAAAGTAATTTAAAAAACCCACTTGCGAATTCAGCGCACTTTCCGATAATCCGATTTTTGGCTAGTTTTCTGTCTTTCGTTAAGCGGTTTTTTTTTTTTTTTTTATGAGAGAATTTTGCCTGGCCTCTTCTCTGTGTGTGCTGTCCGACTGCGGCCATACATTACAAAATGCATAATGTATATATACGCGACATGATGAAAAATGTACATCTGTCGCGAAAATGTCGCGGCGAGTCTGACAGATAATTCCGCACAAAACCATCGTCCGTTTTTCATTTGTTACGTGACAACATTTATAAAATAATATAGGATATTTCGGATGTATTTCAGCATGAAAGAGGAGCTACGAAATAACGACGTTATTAATCGTTTGTACATATACCTATATACATATATTTTATTTCGTAGACATTTATATCTGTTACTTATACTATATATAAAATTTATACGAAAAGAATAACAGTGAAAGATATGAAATACTTCATTTATACATTCGTTTACAAATAGATACGAAACATTATACAATACATAATTCTACATGAATAACACATATAAATATACAAAAGTAACGTTTTACATGTAGAACGTGTCAGACTTGTCAAGGAACTGAGTTAATAATTCGCCGTCGAGATTAATCTCGCTTCGCGGGGATAATCTTTCATCGACGATCATTGTCCGATTTTTATGAGAGCGTGCTTTTTTCTCCGTACCGTATTATCATGCTACCATTTCCCGCGGTTATTATCGGAACGGATATTCTTCGACAATCGGGTATTGTCCGTCGCATACCGGTAATTTCGTTCGCACACGCCGCGGCACGATCTTTCCTTCGCAGCGAGATTCGTTTGCGGGCTTAGTCGCAACCGGATACCAGGTTACGGCAATCGAACCTCGTGTTGTGTTCGCAAGAGAATATATTGATATTTAATAATCGGTTGAATTATGTGAGGTTACCGGAGGATCCTTGAACCCTAAAACGGGCTCGCGAAACGCGCGAGCCGGATGAAACCACGAACAGCCCCCCCTATTGTTCTTTAATCGCGATAATGACAAAAGCCTTCGAACTAAGGTTGAAAAATTTCAATTATGTCACGCGCTTACCATATTTCTAATGGATGCGCGGTATTAGCCTTGACATTTTATTATATGACACGAATGCATGCCTTCTCTATGCGAACGTGTGCATTTTCCAAGAGATGGCAGTCGAGATCTTTCAGTTTTTCTCGATCGAAAAATCAGAGTCGACAACAAATTTTTGTTGTACCCTTGAGAGAGATTCGTTAGTTGAGTCGATTATCTCTACCATTTTTTCTGAAATCATATTTCTATTAAGAGATAATACTACGAGATAAATATTTTTCTCTTTGATTTTGTAACTTAGGTAAAGTTCATTCTTTATGAGTTACAACAAATAAATATGTAGAAATATTTTTGGACTTGATTTTCTTTTATTTCTCACATTTAGATATCGATTTTATTATTAACATTTTGTTTATTTATTTATCATTAGCAAAATTTTATATAGAGAACAGAAAACAGAAATGTCTAAATAATAATTTTATCGAGATATCTCTGTTTTTAATTTAATCATAATTGAAACGAAACAAAGCTTATGAAAATTTAATAAATATTCCGAATTATTTGATTAACACTTACGATAATGTTATTAATGATCGATTTAGTGACATCGGGTATTATCATCAGCGATTTGTTAAAGTTTTATTATGTCATAAATTATCAGGGTTATTTATCAACAATTGCGATCGTTTTATTAATTATATTTCCATACTTTTTTAATTGAAATTAAATTATGTCATGTGTATATATATTCAAACGACCACAACGGGATGCATAAAAAATCTCATGCCTCTCTTGCTCGTTGATTTTAGACAGAAAATGCATATTCTCTGAGGAATATTCTTTATATACCCAACATTTTCATTACCCTTAAAAAATTAAATACAATTTTAATTAACACTGTTTAATCGAAGTCTAACTATTATCGCATTAACATATTAATTTAAAAAACTTATTTTTACGTTAAGTATTAAATGAAATTTTCCAAGAAACAATTCAGTACAAACCACATTCTCGCTAACGTTCTACGCTCGTTAGGGATGTCCGATGCGTACAGCACCGACCCATGAACCTCGATGGTTTTATAGCTAAGTAAAAACGGCGGAAACACGGGGATGCGAACAGGATATTATAAAAGGGTACAGAAGGAGAGTCGTCCCTCCTCTAAAAGGTCTATACAGCCGGGAACGTTTCACGGACGCGAAATGGCGAGGAGGACATTGAATAGGATGATCGCCATTACGAGCGTGTACGAACCGTCGTGTCGTTTCGCGACGATGACATTCTTTCTCCCTTTGCGTGAAGAGAGCACGTTGCTCTTTATGATCGCGGCAGGCTTGTATTTGCTGAACGTCCTTCCGTCATTTTATCCCCGTGCGCTTCATAAAGCACGAAGATCACGTGCAAATCGTCCAACTGCGTCCGACGACGCTTTTTCCCGTCCTTTCGACGATGGTCGTCGCGTTAACGACTCACCTCTCTTCGCCATGTTTTCTCTCTCTTTTTTTTTCAGAATATCACCTTTTTCTTAAAAATAAATAATTATTATATCGTTTAATAAGATTACACATTTCCGTGAATTGAGAAAGAATTGATCGAAGATTGAAATAATAGACAGTAACGATAGGTTGTTTTCATTCAGACTTGGTGGTCAAATGCGACGTAAAAATGTATTTTATAGTAGTGCGTTTCCCATCATGACAACGAAGTAAAGTTACATGGTTGGTCGCCGGGCGAAAACGCGAGATCTACGTGAGCGGACTACCAAGTTGTCTCGTATGTTTGCTCTTTGCCCATCTCTCTCTCTCTCTCTTTCCTTCTCTGTCTCCCTCGCCGCCCATTAATTAAGTATCACTTCTTGGAAGAGCAACGGCATCGTCGACTGGCCTCGACGCGGCAGCTAAGAATAATAATCAGAGGAGAATAATAACACCGGATCGAGACTGCGCGCACGATAACGCACTCTCTTGCTTCGCATGCAATTGCGACGTATTACCCGATGAACCGCAATGCGGAATAATTATCGTGCCAGATCGCGTAATCACATATGCGACGCGGATGCCGATACGATGGAACGAACGTCGTGATCTTGAATGATCGCGAGAAACGCTTGTCTTGTTAATCGGAACAGGAACATTTAAAAGTAAGAAATATTGAGTATATATAATATTTTATTTTTTTATTTTTACGAAATTAAATCCCTTATCTTTCTTTTTTCGTTAAAAAATTTTGAGAATTCATAGTTTGGTCCAAATTAAGAAATTAATTTGATCAATTTTGAATATATCTTTAATTTTTCATGACATAGAGGTATATTAATACAGTCTAAAATAATTACGATTCTACGTATAAAGTTTTTAGCTTCAATTGTGAGCTACAATTTACGATTAAATACGTTTTAAACTTTATCTTGCTATTTTTAACTTTATATCTTGCGATGTATAAAAAAAAAAAAAAAAAAAACAAGACGAATATTACCCGGCGTGTTACACTTCGCGACAATTACATTCGTCTCATTAATTTTAGCAATATTCGTGCTCCCTAGTTTTGAAAGTTCTTTTGTTATCTGAGATACTTATTCTCGACATTATACATTGTTGTAACACGACGGGAATCGTAAAGCGATCATTCGAGAATGCACCAAAGACATGAAACAAACTGTAGCGAAAACATGTGTTCCCTAAGGGCTTACCATCTTTTTCTCCCTCTTCTCATCTACCTCTCATACTTTCCCGGTCGTTATGCAAATGACACGCATACGATAGAAAAACGAAGAAAAAAAGAAGCTTTCCTTTGACTCCTCCTTCAGCCGGGGAACGCTCATTAGATAGGTACGCGAAGTATTCTAAATATCTCTTCCTAAGATTCTTCGACTAACTCCACTCCTTCTTCTTTTTCTCTCTTCATCTTTGAGGTGTAGCAAAATCGTTTCTAAACAATGGATTTTTCAGTTTCTTTCCCTTTTTTTTCCTTCAAGAAATTTATATACGTTTTAAGAGTTCTGATAAAGTTATTTTACTCTCTCTTTTTTATCATATATCAATTTCTTATTCATCAAATAAGAAATATATAAATGAACTGTTTTTATTCACTGTTTGAATTGAGGATGAAAAAAAAAATTTTGTATTATTTGATTTAATTTAATTAAATTTGTTATTGAAAATTGTGAATATTAAGTGAAAAAGAAAGAGTAGGCAAATCAAATGTTGCATTATTAGATTAAAAAGTGTCGTACCATGGGATATAGAAAGAGAAATTTATAAATAATGCAAATCACAAAAAACTTTTTTGAATAGCTAAATAACTAAAATTGATTTTTTATATAAATCTGATATTATAAAAACTTTTATTTTTTTCCGACATCACTCTCACTATTCTTCGTCCCATCCGGATCTCGCTTATCCCCTGGCTTTTCCGGCATGTTCTCGCTTTCGATTTTACCGACCCGTTAGCTCGTCGCTGACCGGTACTCGCAATTATCCGCGTCACGCGTTAGACGCGTTATAACGATGAACACGCATGGTAGCGAAGTGGTAGACGAAGAGAAAGAGAGAGAGGGAGTTAGGGGGGGGGGGGGAGTATGTGGGATGTAAAGTGGATCTTGGTAGACGTGTCTAGATGGATAGATCCAGGTTGCACGCTCGACGAGGTCTCTTCCACGAAATCGTTAGCGTATGCCGAGATATTTGCCAACAAAGTGAGGCTTCTATCGAGTCTCTCGATTCGCGCGAGACGATCCGAATCGATACAGATCGATTTGTACATTCCGTACATTTTGTATATTTTTTTCTCTTCCTCCATCCAGATGTTATTCTTGCATAGCTCTTTTGCTGACGGATGGCGAATACAATTTTCGCCAAGCATGATTAAACTATCGGGGATATGATGCAGCAGCCGCGATTGTAGCCCAACTTTGTTGTACACGTATTGTAATTAGTATGATGCCATATTCTATATGATAGAATTCTTGTCTACGATATTTTATAACGACCTGTTATTACATTAACAAAGCTCAAGAAAGCCCGGTAAACCTAGTGATGTTCCTGAAATATCGCGCTTCATCGAGAAATAAACTCGTAAAACGTGTTCGCGTAACTTTGTTTGTATTTTTAATTTTTCTATTTCTTAATTAAATATGTAATAGATAATAATACCAGAATAGAGCTTTCACACATATTATTAAGATGAATCGGAGACATATGATCTTAAGAAAAAATGCATGTAGTACCTCTCTTGTCAATTGTAAATTAGCGTTATAGAAATGCCGGATAGGGTTTAACGATCTCGTAGAAAATGGCGCGCGGGAGAGATCTTGACGATATTTGGTTTCCGTTGCCGTGTTCCAGTCCGCAGAAACGATTGCGAGGCCAATTAGACGAGAACGCAAAACATCGATGCAATGTTACATATTTATGCCTATAGGATCGCCTTGCGCGCCCTATAGCTCTATACACGGGGGCCGTTTCCTTCTGCGCGTTCCGTGTAATCCGATATGCAGATGCGCACGCGAATCGCCCGAGATGGCGCGGGACACGCGGAATTGCAGTGATTTATGGGAAGGTCACGGCACCGTAAATGAGTGAAAACCTTGGAAACGCCAGAGGACGCCGTAGACTTTCGACAAGAGAGATCACGATTGCAGAATCGCAACTTCTCGCGGCGATATTCGCGCGAAAACAGATAGAGGAACACAGTCCATGTATCATTAAAAAATATTACGTTATACTACAAAATAATACATATATAAATATATTTGTTTTTTAGAAATTGAAAGAGAGAGAGACGATTTTTAAAAATTCCATAAAAGAGACTAGAAGATTACATAAGACTTTATAAAGACCCAAAAGTTTATTTTAAAGAGAGAGAAAAAGATGTATTATAAACTTCTCGTAATACGCAGGCGCGAGATGCGTCGCGACGCCGCCTCGGGCGATGTAAAAGTGAAAATTACAATGAAAGCTGTCTTTCGACGCGGAACACAATGGATTGCACGATGGTTTGCGAAACGTATTTCGGTGCCGAAGTAAATCACGGCCGGCCGGCCGGCCGGTCGGTCGTGGGTAAAAATAAGCGATGACGAATGGAGCGGCGGACAACCCGTAATCCAGAAACAATGTGCCGAATGAATAAAAATGAGATAATAGCAGGCGGGCCCTGGTTGTGGCGGCTCTCTCAACGAAGGGAGAGAGGCGAACCCGGGGTGTCGGATGCACTCGATGCATTCGGTGGAGATGCGCTATCTCCTTCCACTCCCTCCCTTTTCCCTTCTCCTTTCTTTCTTGATGCACTCGATCGTTTCCGTTCTTCCTTTTGCATATATATATATATATATATATATATATATAGGGTGTATCAAAAATCAATCGCTTTTTCCCAAACACAGATTCTTTCGTGAATATAAAATCGAAATTTCCATAAAGAATATTTTATGCATTTCTCTTGGCGACAAAATCTCGTATATAATTTAGAAAATTTAAAGATTTATTTTAAATGCAGATAATATGAAAAAAGAAAAGATGTATTTTATAAAATATTTAGAACATATATATACCAATATATATTTGTTATAGAGATATAATCTTAAATTTAATGATATATTGTTAAAAAATTGAAAATTAGAAGAGAAAGAGAAAAAAAGAGAAAATTCCCATTAAAAAAGATATCTTCCTTTTTTTTTTTTATAAGATTCTTCGAAGAATTTTTTTTTACTTGAGTGCAAGAAAGCAGTAATGGCAAGATACCCGTGTATTCGCACATACGGTCTCTCGTTTTTTACCGATTGTAGATATGAAAACATACAGCTCGGAGCGGGCATTACTTATAATTTCATACTCCATTGTGAAGAAACGCGGCAGTTGGAAAAGGATAGCCGCTTTTTGCAAGATCAAACAAAACTTGTAGCTCTCGTCCCGGGCAGAATTGCATGCGCGCATGTATGCTTTGTAAACGGAATCGACGCGATCCCCCCCCCTACCCCTAAATATATATATATATACTATTTCTCTTCCACGCACATCCTCAAAATTTATTTGGGTCAAAAGAAACGAACGCGCCGGATTATTTTTCGCGTCCGCGAAAACGCGAGGGCGTTTCTCTCGATCGGATGCGATATTGGCTTTTGATGAAAATACACATTTTCGCAACTATTGATACAGTTCGCGGAATAAGCTCAATTTAGATTCCAATTTGGTCTATTTACGCTGCAAGGCAAATGGGATTCGGACGATTTTGACGTTTGATATAAATTTTCTGATAAATGTTTAAAGATTATAAGAGAGTCTATCGAATTGAAAAATAAAATACTTTTTAATATACATAATGTATAAAATTTTTATTTAAACAGACAAATAAAGTTTTTTTTTAAAATATATATGTTCTGATAATAAAATTAAGATGAAAAATTGCAAAAGATATTGACAAGCAAACAATGACAAGGATAAAGATAAAAAAAATTTATTTCTTATTTTATATAGTTTATCAAAGCTGAATCTCGGCCACCATGCGGGCGTGCGCAATTACTTAAAGCGTCATTGTTAATCTCCTGTTTCAAATGTTTTGTAATTTTTTATTCGATTAAAACTATATATTTTTTAACAAAGAAAACATTATTTGTCTATTCGTTTAAATAAAAATTTTACACGATGTTACAAGAAGTGCAACTTTTTGATTCGCTAGAACCCTACGAACTCTTAATACGATTTGAGTATATAAAAATATATGCGTATTCTCTAATTATATACAAATAATATGTAATAATTTATGAAATGTTACAAATTCTTTTTATACGTATAATTGCATTGCATAGTTTGGGTTTGCAAAAGCCACTAATCAAGATTTCCGGCTCTATCGGATCTACCTCTCGCGTATCTTTCTTCGCATTACGCGTTTGTTTCAGTGTTTTTGCGATGCTAATGTAATCCCGGCGTTAATCAAAGTCCAAATTAATGTTAGTATCGGATCGGAACGAGTGCTCGCGCGTGTGTTACTTGTTTCACTCGGGGATAATAACGAAAACGCGCGCTCTCTTGCGCTTTTTTACAAGTGCGCGCTCGTCGTTTCTCGTCGTCTCTCATCGCCGGACGACCGTGCACTGTGATGCAAATGTAATCCGGACACTGATATGGGAATTTCACGGATGGTATCGGAAATTCAAATTTATTCCGCCGTCTACTCCGCTTCGTCGTTGATAGAGGTGCGTGTATGCCGATTCGCGTTTGCGCGATGGTTAGTTGCGCAACCTGCAGAATGCGAAACTTTGCGTGCAGGTCGCGGAAATCACATCTGTTCCATAACAAAGTTGCATATCTTGCATACCGGACCGCGACTATAACGTATCTGACATTTGGATAGGCAGTGCGTTAAATTAAAATTTCTGCCGCGAAAGATTTTCATCGCGAGATTTGCCCAGATAGATTACGAATACGAGGTATCAGTAATAATATAATATAGGATGATTCATACACATTTCGTTTAAAAAAATTTCAAGACACATGTAACACTTCAACAAATAATTTATCTAAACAATTTTATTTTAGCAAATATAAATTAGAATTCACAAAAAATGTCTAAAAATGTTTATATTCGAAAATTATTACATAGAGTCTTTGATCATGTTCGAGTACACGCAATCTTCAATTTGATACGGGATAGAAGAATGAAATCGGAGCGGCGCGACCTGTTTGGCCTTCGCGATGATGATCGTGCCACGCCATTGGCGGATCTGGCATCATGAATGCATCGGGCAGGTGATTACCTCTTTGTGAGATTACCACTCGACGCGTCTGTCCACCACCGGGTGTGCAAATGTGCATACCGTGCGCGGATCAATTGCGCCTCCGCTCGCCCGCTCCCTCGCTCGCGTTACCCGCCAGCTAGAGAATTAGCCGCGTACCGAACGATGGACGAGAGGCGCTCGAGCAATGAGCATAACTATGCGGAGTGGCCGAACCGTTAGCCATTTTTGCGGTTCCGCACGATGCCCGCCGCGAGTGGTCCGCCGATCGGCAAAATTGCAACCGCGATGCACTGTTTGCACAAGCATCCGTCCCGCGAATCGCGCATGGGTCGTCGAAACGCCACTAAATGACGAGCCTTGGCGCTAATTTTACCGCAACTGTCGCGTACAGTCCGCGACATCGTCATCGTTGGCAGATGTTTTTAACGTCGTCCGATTTCGAAATGGTTGACTATATGATCGCGCTATGATGGCGCAACAATTTTTGTACTTTGTACAAGTGCTAAATACAATAATACATTTTTTATGTCTGCAAATAAATGGAATAATTAAGTCTAAGCTGAGAAAAATATTAAAATAATGCAGTAGCGTGATTTTAATTTATCTTGCGATAAAAAAATATTTAATTAATCTTTCGAAAGTATAAATTCAAATTTTTACACTTTGTCACATATTTCTCTTAAATTTTAAGGGTTTTAAATATACATCTTTTTAATTTTATCGTATATGATCTTACGCAACTGAAAAGATATTTCTCTTTATTACATTGTCTCTCATGATATTATTTTGCCGTATAAGCTTCACAAAGCTTCAATCGCCATATCGAATTGCGACGTATGAAATTTATTAGCGCTACGATTCGCCAAGTTCTTTGTGACGGACTTTTCTGAAATTTCACTGCTGTGTCGAAGAGAGCCTCTTAATGAGAAGGATTTTCCGACTATATTGTTCAGACTGTATTGTACCGGCTCCAATTACGTTTCCTACGCGGAAACGCGGCTTTCCGCAGCCGTGTCGCGAAACTCGACTTGTGACAGATGGAGTTTTAATCCGAGCCGAATGTGTCTCGCAGAGACGAAAAAAAATTGAATCCCAGAGGCAAGCGTTCGTTAATATTTCGTAGAGCGAGACGCCAAGCCGACTTGTTTGCTTTAGATGAAAAGAGAAACGCACGTGCCACGAGCGTCTTCCACGAGACATTGTGATTTTCATTATACAACGCTTTCCGAATACATCGAGTACGTAATTAGCGTAACGTATCTCTATTACTGCATTATGCATTTAAATACAAATATCTAGATACATATATTTCTTTCTCTCTCTCCTTTTTCTTTACGCAAGATATATATTTCCTAAACATGCTACATATTATTATATCTAATTTGAAATTACATACTTATTCCTTAGCATTTTCCTAAGTATGTATCGGGTCCAATTAATCTTAAGCATCGCAGTCTCATGTTTTCGTTTAGTCTTATTTTCATAGAATTCATCATTTTCTGCATTAATTTTTCTGCAACCATCTCTTTATCATACTTAATTTATTCTGCAATGTAGATTTCTTCTCTTAATTTAGAAATATGAAAAAGGAAAATAAATTTAAATTACACGGTAGGAATTATTCTTTAAATCAAAATAGGAAGCGCTCGCTTTCCTACAAAAACTATTTTAAGGAAATACAAACGGAGTGGTGCACGCATTGCGCGGATCTATACGGTCGTTACCAGAAAGGCGACAGCTATCTGTATCCTGTATCACGAATCATGACACAAACGACATAACAAAGTATATCCGCATGGCAAATAATAAAGCATGGCAACCATTATATCCCGCGAACAATAACGTCTCATACAAATATAGTGATGCGTATGTGGACGGGGAAGTGCATCAATTGCAATAAATACATCTGGGAGTGCCGACCCGTTCCTTCTTCCTTTTCTTCTTCATATCTTAACTGCACGTTACGCATAAACGCGTTTTCGCCGATACACGTTGCTTTATTTTTTCGTATGAATGCGAGAGGTTCTTTCGCGCTTGAATTATTCGCGATGTATTCAGATGGCATTAAATGTATTCGGTAAAGCAAACGAATGTTGCTTCAATGATTAGTTTGTGTTACATCATTTATCGATGTATTCGAAATTTTTAATAGTATTTATCTAAAATGTAATCTGGGATATACAGATTGCATGAAAATAGAATACAGGAAAAATATTATTTAATAAAATTTTAAATTTAATTAAAAAATTTTAATAAAATAAAAATTTATAAAAATATTATTTATAAATGTTATTTTCCTACCTGACTTAATTTTTAATAGATTTTTTTTTATAACTCTTTGGAATTTTTTATTGCAACTATTCATCAGATATGTGGCGTGCAACAATGGAAAATTTACATTGCGTGTAATGCAATTGCGTGCGCCGAGAAATGGATTGTGCATAATCTCGTTGCAATACGAATATGGAATAATTTTGTTCTACCGTGAGAAAAAGGCATACGTAAATCGCAGTAGAGTTTTTGATCAAGATTTTATGTATATTGCTTGTTATGTCACATGTAGTATACATAATCGCCCAAATTCCCTTTCTAACGAGTTTTCTAAAGAAAGCGAAAGTTACCGATAAAAAATATCTTCTAAGCTAAGAGATAATTAAAGGGAGAAAAAGAGTAAAATAATGATTAATAAAAAATAATAATTAAAAACGAATAAATAGAGTAAAGATTAGAATAATGCTACAATAAATGCATGAATATAGCTATATCGTAAATAAGTATTATAATAAAATTAATTTTTCTACGAAAAATAAATATTTTTCCCTAAGCACAAAATGCATTTAAGGCATTACTATTCTTGCTATTCTTGCTCTATGCTTTTTTAATGGGAAGAAATTTTCTACATTAACGAAGTGCAAGTCCCAAACCGGGGATTTAACTCGCAAAATCCAAATGGAATTTTTTGCAGCGAGCGTCGCGACGCAGCATACATCATTTATTATCTTTCCGAGCGTATTGCAGTTTGCACGTTTGAAGTTTTAATTCCGAGCGTAGCGTCGAGACAGGACAGGTTACGCTAAAGTATTCCTTCTCCTTACATCTCCTTGGATTTCATCTTTTTTCCGCCGCAGCTCAAATTTGCATTCTTCCGATCTTATCACATCGTAGACCACCATTTAATTTGCCCTCGGATTCTCCTTCCTCCAGAAATGTCACGAGAGTGCATTACTGCAGCGTGACGTATTCATTTCTCGACGACGACGACGCGATTCGAAAGTATCCTCGGATTCGTGGAAAAGTACACCTCGTTTCTCACGCCCCGTCGTCAACGAGATGCATCGCGCGGCGCAGCTTCCCGATAATAGAATCGTTTGTTACACGGTTTCTCTCGCAGAGGATTCACGAGTGAAAAAACACACTAAACTTTACCCGGGAATCATATCGAAAAGAGAACAGCACTTTGATTTATAAATTTTGAAAAAAGTAAGAATATTGATACATTCCCTTTTTACATAATTGAAATTGAATAATTACTTTTAATCTAAATTAAAAATAATATTATATAAAACATTATAATATATATTGTAAATGGATTCTATTGTAACGTGTATTACAAATTGTTTGGTAGATTTAGAATCGATTTTTCTCAAACATCGAAAACATCGAGATATTAAGTCTTTAGCAGTAATTAATAATTGAAAAATAAAGGCTATAATTTTGCAAAGATTTCGAATAGAAGTCGAGCATGTAATGTAACAACAAAATACTTACATGTAAAGAAAAAGATCGACTCACCACATACGCGATTTATTATCCGCGACGATGGATGCTTTTGAAAACCGAATGGACTTTGCGAATTTGTCATCTACTTGCTAGATTGTCCAGGTGGACTGTCATTTTTATTATTATCTTTCGCGCTATTTTCCGCTTGCTCGCTAGTAAGGAACAATATTTTCCCGAGTCGCTTGTTCCGGGGTCTTCCCATCAATTTCAAGTACATCGCCTAAGTAAACTTTGATGTTGATAAGACTGCGCGAACGCCAACAGAGTGAACAGAGTAAACCCATTACTGGTACATTGAATGAACTTACATTATCGTAAGAAACATGTTATCATCGAATAAGAGTAAGGGAATACCTTCGTAAACGCAAGAATCTCGATATAAACGATTGTAATGTTGGAATAATCAAAGTAACGTTTAAATACAAGATTGAGAGATATTTATCGTTAAATTTAATAATAAATTAATCACGAACATATATTTTAAAATATCAATTATTATATTGTATAATATTTAAAAAATTACGCGCTTTTTTAAGCTATATACGATGCGCAACGTAATATGTTTCATACATACGCGGTGCAGACACTTTTTCAATTCTAAGTTCGATTCAGTTTTCATTCAATGACGTCTTTGCTATTCACTCCCAGCATTATCGTGGTTCAAGCAAAGGGCAGGAACTTACTCGCGTGTTATAGTAACGGGACGCGGCATATTCAGGGATTTCCCCGAGGAGGATGCTCGTAATACTATTACATCGTAAAATTTCAAGAGCCACCGATCCGAGGCGAGATGAAAGCGCGGTCGTGTGCGTCCGGACGATTTCTTGAAGAACGATCTGCTGTCCACGTATGAATGGTGCAACAGCGGCTTAAAAAAAAAAAAAAAAGAATGAACTAGAAATGTTTCTTATATTACGTTACACGCTTACAAAACTTATGAATGAAACAGTAAATTTACCAGTCTTTCTGATTTCGGATATTTAAAAAATATCCCATCACGTTTCTCTTTTATTTAGTTTATCTCGAAATATCTGTATTTAAAGAGACACTCGACGATTCCGGAACATTTTGTAAAGTGACGAATTTCCGCGGCGGACACGTAACGTGAGTAGTTTCCTCTCCGCGTCCGAGGAATCGAATCTCTTAAAGATTCGCTCAGAGCCACCCTTTACGTAAAAGCTTTTTGGTTTAAAAAGCAAGAGCGAGAGAGAAAGAGAGAAAGAAAGAATCAGAGGCTTTGCCAGAGCTCCATATAAGAGATTAAAGAAGAAGTAAACTCGAAAGATTCACAGTCTCGACTTGCCATCCCTTTGGCGAAATAAATTTCTAAGCGGTTACAGGTTGCTTGAGCTCGCCGTTTCTGTATTCGTTTCTCAGGCGAATCGTTTGCCGTGTCATCCTTGCGCAGGACACTCTCTTCTCTCTTTCCCGCTTTTATTCCACATTCCCTCACTCTCTTTCAAGACTGAGAAGATTTCCAAGATTCTCGTGAAAGTTTATCGACCATTGACTAGCCTCCGGGTATTTCATGGAGAAGAAGAAGAAGAAGAAGAAGAGTGCATCTTGCCTCGCAAATCGAATCGATCGTATCGACTTGGAGCGAGTCCGAATCAGTTGGGCGCTAGTTAATGGCATGCCGATGTAATTCATCGATCGGCCATCGATACGTTCAGGCATACAAACGTACAGTGTGTCCCGCCAATACGGCGTCAATCTCTAATGATTCTCGGACTTTTCAGACAATTTAGAATCCTTATTCGAAAGGCAGAATCGATTGAATTCAAATATCCCTTTATTCATATTCACTAACGTTAATATAATATTATCTAATAAAGTGTGAAATATATATGAGAAATATGAGAAATTTTGAAAAATGTAGGAAAATTAACTATTTTTCATGAATATATTATATTGGCTTGAACGGGAAGTTTGTTCCGTTTTTTACTAAGAGATGAAGATCGAAAAAACGGCACGAATTTTCCATTCAACCTAATACAATAACTTTGATCTCATTTGAAAGATAATTTAACTCTCTACAACTTTTGTTTCGGTACTTTTTGTTAAAAGACGCGTACTTTCCCCGATATTTGTAAACATGTAAAAAATAACCGTGATTTTAGAGCTTTTTGGGCGCTAACTTTTTAAAGAAGCATTTTTCGACCCATGTTTATGGGAAACTTTTTGTTCGATATTAAATTATCTTTCAAATGAGATCAAAATGATTGTAGTTGGCTCCATAGGTTTTGAAATAAATCAGCTAATAAACAATTTCAAATGTACCGAAAAGTGTTTTTTCGGCTATTGATGGTTATTCGAAAACCTATAGAACAAACTATTGGGTTGAACGAAAAGTTTGTTCCGTTTTTTACTAACGATAAGAGACGAAGACCGAAAAAAAGGCACGAACTTTTCGTTCAATCTAATATACATATTAAAATATCTACAAGTTTTTGATGGAAAAGCACTATTCGTCCGTATCTACACTTTATAAAAATAAACGTTACCTTTTTTTTTTTTTCCAGGTATGTATACTCTCCCAAAGTAATAGCTATTTATCGGAGGTGAAAGAGATCGATTTCGCTATGGAAATAATCGCTGTTCATGCTTTACATAGACGATTTTCACAACAGCATCTTTGGTAAGAATATCATAATTAGAATATTCTTTAGCGTTGATGTGATATCGAATGGAAGTGGCGGAAAACTCTGTGTGTATCTATAATTCTCGTCGTATTAGTGCAGTCTCGGCACGGCTGTCGCGACCAATATACATGATCGGACTCTCGACTTACGAGCTGAGTATCGATCTCTCGCGATGTTTTCCCTTTTATTGACGCGTTAACCGGTTGTCGTGCACTCTCTACAGAAGAGAAGTGAAGTAAGGAAGGGGAACAACCTCGACATTCTGGATTCGTTCCCTTAATCGTTCCGAATAACTCTCCGCCTTTATCTCGTTATGTTAATCTCTCGCAGATACATATCTCTCATTCCTTTGCGCGCCGTAAACCCTCCACTTAAATTCTGTAAAGTTCAGCGATTTTATTGTCTCCGATTTCGGATTTACAACTCGCTTCGAGTTCTTATCTAAATTGAGGAAATTTTCGATAAATATCCGAAAACTTTCATGGTTCTACTTGGAGCATCTTTTTTGTTTGGAAACAAATATCTCGTTACATGGTAATCTTTTCTCGATTTCACATTATTCACTCAGCAGAGATACGCGGAATCTTTTGGATGATGTAATAAAAAATATCATTATAAATAGTAGTAAAATGTAAAGAATATAATCTTGGACACACACGCAGTGCAAAGTAGCGCAGTTTGATCCATTCTGTTAGAAATCTTTTATGATTTTAATAAACTTTTTTTTTTTAATCAGATATCCACGTACTCATTTAACGGCTTAACAAAATTTATGGTATTTGTCGAGAATGTTGAAATAGGAAATAAAAAATATATACAGAAGGTATATATAGAGAAAATAATTTTTATCTCGCTCAAGTCTTATACGTCTTATATCTCTTGAAAAGGCGGAATAAAAGAATTCATTTATTTATCTACTCGCCGTAGTCGCGGTCAATCAACTGCAATGGCTTTTACATTTTTCAAAAGACTCCGGTCATTACAGTGGACGACGGGGGTATCTTCGCGTGTTCGCTCGCTTCCGATATTCCTCTTTTATTGCTCGTGTCCATGGAAAATGTTCCGCGAATGGTAAACGTTCTCTGTGCATCGATCCCGTGGGGCAGCGACGTATCCGGCAAAGCCCGTTCATGGACATGGCTGTACCGACGTTACAGCAACGATACCCTTACAATCAACACGGCTCGGTCGTTCGAGACGAATGACAATCGCGCGCGTGCGACCGATTCCGGTATTCACGGGGCCCGGATAATTTCTCTCGTTTCTCTCTCCCCTCTCTCCACCCCTTTCTATCTCTCCCGACAATATCAAGTCACCGTGAATTGCGCCATGAATCTCCGTGGCAACATTTATACGCGCGGCGGCAACTCTCGTGTAACTCTCGCAGATTTAGTGCGTTCGTCGTCGGACACACCTGACCGGAGCTGCCGGACAGCGTATCGGCGTATCGCGACCGGTTACCGCCAACAACATATCGTCCGGTCGATTCCGGTCGGCTTTAGCCCTATCGGCGAATGAGAAGAGCGAGACTAATTTGGAAAGTATTGGTAAAATCGATACGGGCAACCGATCGCATAGTGAACCATTTTATCGGATAGGACAAATTTATTTATATAAATATTTTTTAGCATTTTTACGCAAGTTCAAATTCCTTTCAAAAAGTGACGTCCATATATTGTAAAACACACGCGTAAAAAAAAAAAAAAATAATAATAAAGACCAAATATTTTTTTTTTTTTTACAAAAAACAAAAATTTACCGCGAAATTTACTAACTCCGGAAACATTGAAAATGAATTGAGCTTTTTTATTTAAACATAGTGTCATTTAAAATCGCGCGTAACTTTTACTACGGTAATGGTATTTTTTACAAAATTCATGATCTTTCCCTCTCGCTATATATACGCAGGTCGACACAGACCGTAGAGTCTCGACTCGTCGATCGCGTTCGACCAGCAGCGTCGGACTCTAATTAAAAGTACGTCACGGATGCCGGTCTGTTTTTGCTAATTACACGGGCGTAAGAGCATTATCGATCGTACAATGAGCAACGAGAATAATACATCGCGTCGCTCGTAGAGCTCGTAACTCGATTCTTCGTCGAGGCGAGACATTGTTGACGGTTTTAATCAGCATCTCGTCGTGTCCGTCTCGCGAACAGAGGTAGCGGCGCGGCGCATTAAGGGGAACGTGACGATAAAGCAGACGTGAACCGTAAAGAGACGACCGGGGAAAGTGCTTAAAAGAGGTTAACGAGCTTAACGTTAATTTATCGCTTGTACAATAATTCTTTGTTAATAAAAATATCTATTGAACGCGAAGTGATGAAAATAATGACGTAGCGATCAACGGCGCAGATTATTGTTTATCTCGCTACCGCGATTAACTCGTAATTTAAAATTACACTCCAGTTATCTTTTACAGAAATAGATCAATTAGTATATTAAAAAGTGTATTTATCTTATGTATATAAAATTATATATTTCATATACAAGTTCGAAGAAAACCAATCAATGTTTATATATGGTAGATAGGGATACACACTATATTGAATAACGAACATCGTGTATTATCTACCATATAAATATTGAATGGTTTCTTTTTGAATACCCTGTATATATTTGATGCATTTAGACATTAGAAGAACGGTACTCTGTTTACGATGCGAATTTTTTAATGATAGATTTTAATAGGTTTTGAAATTATGATGTATATCGTTCGCTTCCGCAATGAGGGCGCAGTAATATCGGGAATTAAATATGAGAGATCAAAGCTTGAGAGAGAAAGCGTCTATGCGATCCTTTCGTTTTGATGTATCGTACGGAGAAAAAAAAAAAAAAAAAGATATAGAGAGGAAAGGGAAAAGAGAGGCGAAGAAAAAGAAAGAGGGAGCGAGCATGAAAGCTAAGCTTGCCGGCGGCTCGTTATTATTTCACTCTTCGTTTTTTCTGCCCGCGAACTTTATAAAGGGAATATGCATAGCAGGATATACCACTGCTTTCTCCCCCGAGTTGTTTTCCTTTTCTCCTGAAATTTTTCATACCCATCGGCTTTTTTCGACATAACTCGCGCATCGCGCTTTTCACGAGACGCGGTAACGTAGAAACTTTCTTATTATTTTTATCTCAGTTTGAGAGAGGGAGAGAAAAAAAAAATACTTTTCTTCCCTCTCATTCGAAATTTCTCGTTGACTTTGTCTGACCAATGCAACGACTATCCACTTCGGCAACATCCTTGCGCTCGCCTCGCACTTTCGTTTCCTTCGAACGACTCCCCGCAGACTTGCTCGTTCCCACCATCTTTTTTTCTTTCTCTCTCCCTCTTTCTCTCTCTCTCTCTCTCTCTCTCTCTCTCTGTCTATGGAAAACCAGACTCGACTGAAAGCGCAATTCCCGATGCAGCTTCCGTTCCACAAAGGGCCGATAGATATCGCGTCCGCTTCATTAAGCGAGTATGGCAAGAATTATCCCTAGGCGCTAGCAATTCGAAAGAAATTCAATCCCTTCGCGAGAAGAAACATCTCTGATTTATAATTCTTTACGCATCATATAAAATAAATGAAAATTAGATAGCTCTCTCACCGTCTCTTTCTTAAAATAGATTTATATTAAATGATATTCTTTTTATTGAAGAAAAAATGAATTTTTTTGAAACAAATTTCAGATTAATTGGGGCATTGCGTGTATAATCTTTACCGCATTCTATGATATATTTACTACTTACAAGAGTAATTCATTAACAAACGGGAGAAGTTTAGTCGCTTCTCACGATCCATTAGCCGTGGAGAGAAAGCAAACTGCGAACACGTCTCATTCTCGCGAAACTACGGGCATTAATTTTCCGACTAATTTCTCGGAATAGTTCCGGCCATCGGCGACGGATCCCATAGGAACGAGGAGTAAGCCGGCGTTCTATTACACACTGCCCTATTCGCGTGCGGAAACTTTGGGAAACAGTTTCCCAAGTATAAAGTCGTCTGGGTTATCGCGAGATATTTTCCTCGTAACCCGATGACACGAAATGTCGTCACAGACACCTTCCGCTAGCATTTAATTAAGTATACTTGGACTTGGTATTCGCGCGGTATTTAAGGGATTAAAAACGTCGATGCAATTATATGATTTTAAATTATACCATATATTTGACAATTCGCATCTCAATTGCATATAGAGTACAATGTAAGCATTATTACAATATAATATAGATTATATTATTATCCTAATTCAGATAACACATGATAAAAATGACAGCACGTGCATCTTGTCGTCTCAGCTTTAATTATATATTAGGCTATTATCATTAAATTGAATTTTGTTTCGTGCAATCTTTACTTTCGGAATTTTAATATTATATAAAAGTTAATCGATGATATATTTATACGCGATAATGAAAATTGCGCGATATATCTTATACTTTTTGATTAAGAAAAAGAAATCGACGATGATTTCGAGAAACCTGACTGTTATCTCGAGAATATTCTCGAGAGAGAAATTTTATTTAGTCTACGTTGCTAATCCGTTTTCGATAAGTGAAACTTTATTTTCTTTTTTACAGCCGGGGGAAAATAATTGCCTCCGCGCAGCGGGGGATTAATATTGATATCCACGCGAATCGATTCCCTCACGAGCGTGCACCGGGCGTGCACTCGTAGTCGTCTATAACGCGCCGCGATCCACCATGAGAAAGCAAGGAGTTAGCAAGGGGCTGCGAGCGCGAGGGGGATGGGAGGGTATATACGTTGCGACTAATTCATTACGGTTCGCCGGCGTGACTTATTGCCTCGATGCTGCGCGCGGCCATCGTGTATATTCACGGCGCGTGGTGTACGCAGCGGTCACATGACTGCCCTTCTACGTTGCATACACATACACACAAAACACGTACTCCTCTATTCAGTGCAGCAGCAACAGCTGCAGCTGTGTATTCGCTGGATCCGCCAATTATTTCGCTCGATCTCTAGTCGCGCGCAATGTCGTCGGCTTATCCGATGGGTATTGATTCCGTTTCGCTTCGTAAACGAGCGGACAAACGGTAACCCAAAACGAGAGATGCGTGTTTCCTCGCAAAAACGTTTCATCGATATTCAAAGACCCCGTTCAAAAAACGTTTTTTTTGTTTTCTTTTTTTTTTTATATATCAAAATTACGTTCAAGTTATAAAAAACATGGTTCGCTGTGTAAATTCAAAATATAATTACAGATTTGATTGTTGAAAATGTGTTTATATTTTCTGGAAGTGTATTTGATTAATTACTATTTTTTAGATTATTTACTATTATTACTATATAGTTGGAAGTGGTTTTGTTATCGCATACTTGTTTTATAACGCTCGTTGTTGAATTATCGCGTGCTTTTGCACTCGATGAAAGGTCGTATACTCACATTTGACATTGGTTGTTTGGTACATACGGACGATACAATGCTACCCGGTACAATATATAATTTTCGCAAGTTTGTGAGTTGTTCAGAAATATGGGTTCCGCGAAATAATAGTTTAAATTGCTTTCGGCAGCGTGCGCGGGCAAATAGTAAGGCATAATAGCGTTCCATGTTGGAACGGTGTGCATGGTTTTGTATAGCACCACATGGTTAATGAAATCGTGGTTAATGAAACATGTTGAAGCGCGAAGAAAGAAAAATGGCTCTGAAAAATCGTTACGCCAAGCGAAAGGGCTGAACGCATTGAAACGACGAGATGATTAGTCAGCTATTGCCTCGTAACGGTAATTAAACTTGTGGAAATTACGCTTGTCGGTGTTCATGAAAGAAAAGAAAAATTCGAAAAATAGAAAAAATAAACGCTATCGTCTACAAAATATACGTATAATAGAAGAATATAGGAAAAGTTAAAATAATTATGTATCTATGTGTAAAATTGTGTTAGAAAATTTTTTTTCATTTGACTCGTGTGAGCGTCGCAAAGAAATTTCGTTGCTTTTCCCGTACAATCGTACCATTTTCCAGAATATTTGATTGTTGCATACAAGATGTCGATAATTTGAGTAGCATATTTCTAAGATAAAAGAATCTTATCAAATTAACGTACGCTGTTTGATTATCGGAAAATGTTTTTACGGAGCCTTCCCTAAAACCGTAGCATTCATAATCCAACATCTCGCGTATGCAATAACGATCTCGATACGTTTGCTTGCCTGCAGGTCGCATTGCTGCACCGGATATCACTAACCGCGTTGCCAAGGGCGATGTTCGAATCTCGCACGTCCTAATTTTGTCCCAGAATAACAGATTGATTCCCTTCTCCCTCCTCAATTCCTCTCTCACCGTCCCCAGATACCGCTCCGTTTGGTTGGAGATGCAGAATTAACGCGGTTGCGGAAACTGTTCGGGTCAGACTGATGTCTACGTAACACGCTGCATCATACTTACGCACAAACTAGACACTAACGAGCATCCCTCGAAGGCCAGTAGAACACGCTTAGCTGGCTGGGCGCGCGCAGTCGGTTGTCGGCCGGTTGATCGGTCGGCCTTTGGTTAGTCCATCGTTTCGGAATCCATTGCTTGCTAAGACGCGCGAGAGCTGATATTCCGTCAGCGGTTTGATTAAATGATTTAGGAAATTAACGATAATGTAAAAATAATGTTATAATTAACGTATACGTGGTTCCGCAATAATATAGGAAACTTTTTTGGGGAAAAAAAAATTATTATTAGGAAAAAATTTGTCCTTAATTTTATTCGACATTTTTATCTGAAAATGCGCAAAAAAAAAATAGTAGAATTTTGTTTGATTTCGGACTCGAAACGATTCTCATGAATTCGACTTATTAATCATCTGAAGCATCTGTTACTTTTAGAATGCAAGGCATTCCATTAGACTAGCGTCGCGAACCGACAATATTCACGGCAACATAGCATCGCGTTCTTCGAAAGCTCAGTAAATTGCGAAGTCTTGTGAAAAATCGATGACGCAGTCATCGGTCGGCCATTAGCGACAAACCGCACCGATACAGAGTTAAGAGCGAGATCGCAACCGTGTCCTATATCTATCGTATACCGGTATGTACCAACGCGCGAAGCTTTCCTTTTGTTTCTCCGAGCGTATCGCGTCGAAGGGAAGAGAGGGTGAGCGAACGAGAGCGTGTATCTCGATATTTCATCTTGGCCGACTTTAATTAGCCCGCGTGGCATATCGCCGCTCGAAGCAGCAACAGCACTCTCGGGACTTTTTCGATGAGATTAGATCGCGATTACTGGGCCGCGCGGATAGTCGATAGAAAATGAGAGAGCGGAGAGCCTTGCGCGAGCGCAAGACGTGTGTTTTTCAGAGTTTCGCTTTTACGCGTCCCGGGACAACACGGGTTTCTTGCGCGGCAGAGAACTCTATAGGTGTGCGATGTGAGGAATGCGTCGATGGAAAAGGACCTACTAGGTGGAAGGCTCGTGTATTGGTGGTGAAACGAGATATTATTTTGCTCGTGATCCGTTTAGGATATACAGGATGCATGACGTTTATGTGAAACTGCGAGAGCGTATCATCAATTTTGTGAAAACTAGAAAATATACACGCTTTTGCGCAAAAAGCTTTCAGGAGTTATCGAATTTTATAAAAATGCTATCTTCTCTCTTTGGAGATATTTTTACTATATATATATAAAAGACCCTTTTTTTAAATTATATATTAATAATATTGTTTCGTCGATTTATGTCATTTTTATTTGCGCTACTAATAATCACGTGACTGATTTAATCCTAAATTAAATTTTTTAAATGTTCTACATATTACCAATTATATCAATTATTATATTAATTATCTATTATTAGTTATATTAATTTATCTTCTTGTTATTTTTTTTTTAAATTATGAAATATTGCATAAATGCAATTCTGACGGTACAATTGCATTTATAGAGTAAAATTTAATCACTCGTACAAAACGAGCAAACCTTCGAAATATGTAACGCACCTCTAACGTTTATGCATTGCGCGGTTTCTACGTCGATGCATTATCTTTCGTCAAACTTATTCCTACCGGCAAGCGCGAGTGGACGCGCGTGTTTCTGCCGTATGCAAACATATTAGCATGTATGTAAATACGCGGCGGTATGTAAACAACAGAAATGGTGTTCGTTTTGCGCGATGCATGCAACGTGCGGGATTAATCCTGGATTTCGCGTTGCCCGGGCGAATCGTTATATGCGCGCGAGCATTTAGAAAAGTACGCTACAGACAGAAAAAGAGTCAGAGAAAGAGAGATATATAGAGAAAGAGAAAGACGACTACGAAATAATGCGCCCGTTTCGCGTTAAAGTTTTATCTCACGAGAGTAATTTACGATCGCGCGACGGAATGACTGTCGGGGCTGTTGCTACGAGATTAGACGTGCGCGTGTACTAGAAAGTGTTACCATTTCTAGTAATGCTATCTCTCTTTGCGCCGCTAAAACTCACAGCCGCCATACTCCATCCGAATATGCTAATGCATAACCGTGTTGCAAATATCAAAAATGACCAACGCCATGGAAATTTATATATATTATATATCGTATATAAAATGCATTAATTAAAAATCTCGCAAATTTATGAAAGAACTTTATTAAAGATTATGAAATCTGTCGTATGAAATTGGAAAATTTTAATGTGTTGAAAAAATATATTTTTTAAATGATAGATTATTTTTTTGCTCTATCATCGAAATATCATAAAATTATGTATGAGGATTATTTAACGATTCTAAAAATACAATTTTTTTTTTTTTTTTTTTTTGATATTGTATAAAAAAAATATAGAAGTGTAAATCGTATTATATATAATATAGTTTTTATTTTTGGGCAAAAAATTACGTATATAGTAGAAAATTTTTTTCCGTTATCCTGAAATAGACACACGGTTTAAATCTTGCCGAATTCCGCGCTGTTTACGATGCCATCAGCTTTAATCTCGCTACATGAGCGGCTAACAGTGGCGAAGGAAGGAGATGTTAAACTCTTATATACGTGGAGGCAGTAAACACAAATTTGCCCCTATTAACGGCGAGCGCGCGTACTGCGAGAAGGAGTCGTTATCACGATCGCGCTTCTCCCATACATTCTACTTTCCAATTGACCAAAATCAGCCAGGAATTACCGTATTATTTGCGTAACTTTCCATTTGCGGTCAATTTAGTAGAAGCCACAATCTTTTGCGCCATTCGACTCGCCGTTAATTGGAAAACTGCGCGCGCGAAGATTGCAAACGCGTATATGTATGAAAAAATATGTGAGTCAATATATGTGTATACATAGCACAGGATATTAATTAGAATGTATTATAACTGGGAATACAATTGTGGAAAAAATACAGAAACACTATATTTGCTCGTGTTAAGAGATCGTGTCGAACAATTTTTTTTTTACTTTTGCACGATTGTTCATTACAAATTTATATTAAGCCACTCGTCCAATCATGACGGATCATAAAATTATTACATAAAATTGACGCAACGCTTCGGCAAGAAGGCCCTAGAAATTGCTACGTGTGTCCTAGATGTTTCTTCGAATTATTATTCGACGGGCAAATCCTCGTTTCGAAGTCAGCTTTCATAAAAGCCGCATATATGTCGCACGGAAATGTCACTTTCCTCTCTTCTTTCCTTCTTTCTTCTTTTTTCTCCCGAGCTTAGGAAACGAGTATTCCATTCCACCGCTCGATCTTCCCATCGTACTTTCGAGGGTCTGTTGCCTCAGGGGGTTGTGTCGTTACCGAAGAACGGGAAAAATTCTGGCCATTCGCCACGATAGCATCCCCCGCGGGTCGTGTGGCCAAAATCTTTGCCGATCGGTCAGTTCGTGTGACAGTCGCGCGCTACTATCGCGAACAAAGAATTTTACGAAGGGGTATTCCTTCTTCGTCCCCGTGTAATCTCGTCTGTAAACATGCCCGAGCGCACGTGGATGTGCCTTTGTGTCCGGATTCTCTTCTCTGCCGGCTCGCCGCCGGCTATTTTGTCCGTTCGTTTAATAAAGGGCCCACCACTGGGCCCGGCTTATCTCGTATGCCGCAATAATGAAATAATAGCCGATGCTCCGCGATTAACGAAACAATGCGGATTGTTCGACCGTTGTTCGGCCGTGTTCCTCCCTTCTTCCCCGATGAACGTTCTCCGCGAATTCAGTCGTTATCGCTTCATTTTCCTCATGGAAAATGAAGAGTCGACCCTCTTTCCCTTTCGCTCCTGGAGTGCAAAGACCAACGAAGAAGGATAATGCCTCGGAGATATAGTGTCTTTGTTGAAAGTTTGTCGTCGTTTATTATGCATAAATAACAGACGTTAATGAGAGAGGGCGGATCTACGAGACTCTCCTAAACACGTTGTAATCGGGAATGAGTGTAGCCGAGAACTTGAAGTGTCTCTAAGTTAGCGATGCGAGATGAGAGGATACTCTGAAAATGTTTTCCGAGTGTCTCTGAAAACAGGGATATGCGTTGGAAACTGTAGCATTTTGCGAGTATTCCGTATTTTAGAAATGTTGCTTAAAAATTATAACAAATATATTATATTATACATGACTATATGAGATACGATGATTTCTCATATATCAGCGTTATTTTATTAATATTTAATTATCTAGTTAAATTAAAATTAATTAAAATTGAATTATAGAATGAGTAAAATTTGGATATAAAATAAATGTATGCTTTTTATAATAAGTTATATTTTTATGCAAATTATGTTTGAGTAATCGCATATAATGATTATTTAGTAATTATAAAATTATGAGTTTTTATATCTTTCTTTTTTGAAGATTATAATCGCGATGGGGCTATAATCGCTATATATTTCTATCGTTTGTAAAAATTGATAACGAGATTTCTAGGATCCAACTTACGAGAATCGGCAATCTCGAAGGATTCGATGGTTCTGGAGCTCATTAAAACTCGCGCTCGTTACGTAATCGGAATTATCCGGGTGTTTCCTGTCAGGAAACGCGCAGTGGACTGTACGTCGCTGGTACATGTCCACGGTCCAATAGAGCTCGTCTGCCCTGCGACCCTTCGTTCGCTTGTAGAGCTATCGCTTACCGCAGCATACAATGGCTGATTAAGGCGCTTCCAAGCGTTTACAATGTCCACGTGCTGATTCAACCTCCATCTCTCTCCCTCTCACTACTTCAATCAGACATCCAGACCCGGTTAACGTGTATCGTCCCGGAACAGAGGTTCCCAAACTTGTTGCCGCTAAAGGAGGATTATATGTCGCGTGATTTTTTATAGCTCGCTCTCTCTCTCTCTCTCTCTTTCTAACGCATAATCTTTGATCTTAGAAAACATAGATTTATCATGCTTTACGGATAAATTTTTTAATCTAAAAAATTTTTTAATCTAAAAAAAATATAGCTCAATATGTGAAAACGTATCGAGAATCATTGTGTTATTTCATAGCTATAAATAGATACAGAATCAAAGATTCTCGCATATATGTTTCAAGGAAATAGATTTTTTTATCCTTTTAAAAGCATTAATTATTCTGAAAATTTCCTCGTCAATTTGGGAAACCCTGCTCTAGTTAAGGATGCATGCGGACACCTACGCGTGCGTACAATGTCGTTATCGTGTAGGCGCGTATCCGCCGCACCTTGAATCCATTTCGCGGATACATCGACACCGCCACAGGAAATAGCCTGCTCTTTGTTCGTCAATTCATATACATCGTTTTCAATGCGGCCAAACTATTTTTCTAACATGACAACCCATTATTCACCACACACCATCGTTTTGCAGAGTTTTATGTCGATTATTCCAACCGCTTTTTTATATTTATTAAAAAAACATGTAATAATACAATTAAAAATTCATAAATATGCTCAATGAATATTGAGCAAAATGGTATTGCCTAAAATAAAAAAAATAAAAAACAAAGATATGGATTTATGACCCTAACTGTTTCTAATTTTCGCAACTTTTATTATGACAAAACTTTTGCAACTTTTATTATAACAGAACAGACAGAGAGAAAGAGACAGAATAAAATTTTAGAAAATTCAGCAGTTAATTTTAAATATTGTTCGTCGAATTAAAAAGGCAAGATTCACATTGATTTAAAGAGAGAAATGAAAAAATCACATCTAATTGTATTGTTTTTATTATAGTAGCAATACAGGACTAGAGCGAATCGGATTCTACATGGAAAATTTTCTCGCAAACTTGCTTTAACTTATTTACCTAATCCCGCAATCTCATTTATTCGGTCTTACTGTAGTGTCGAGAGTTAAATACCGCGCATCGTGCCAACTCCGTGGAATTTCGTGAGGCCTGCCTCCGCGCGGCGGGCTGCGGGCGGCGGAATTGCTCTTCTGACAGATGCAAAGCGGCTTTCGCGTTATCCACAGCTGCGCGTATTGTCGCGCTTCCGCGCGAAAGTTCTCGTCTCCGAGAAATTTAAGCCGACCGCAATTATTCCTACCGTGCCCTGTAGAGATTCCGAGCTCGCCGAAATATTTATGATAACCGACAATGCGTCGCAAATTATCGCGTTATAATAGACCTTTTTTACTGACGAATTATTAATGTATAAACTAATAATTTAAACGCGTTTCTTCTATTTGCATTGGAATATACAAAGCTAATTATAACTGTAATTGCGTAACTGTGTTATATTTATAATATATATAATTAATGTATAATTATAAATAAATAAATAATATTTAATGTATACGACTATGAACATATTTTTATACAAATATGAGAAACGTATCTATCTCGATCTATTCGATTTGATTGATTTTCTGATTGTAATTTTATCATTGTAAATAATATGCTAATAATATGAAATTTTATTATTTGCGATGAAATTTCTTATGCCAAAAAGCATAGATAAAAATTTTATCTTTTTTATTCAAATATGTAATGAGCGAATGATAGAAACTGTCTTTAAAATTATATTAATTAAAAGATACTTTTATTTCGGAGATATATGCATATATGTATGTATGTATGGAAAGAAAATATCGGTTAATTAAAAAATATAATAATCGACCGGGCTTTTTGTATAATTTTAATAACATTTTGCAAAATTATTATTTCATTCTCTTTACGCAAAATGGATTTAAATAATTTCATATTTTTCGGCTTTTTGCATAATCAAACACTGTATTATGATTTTAGAAGCGTTCTTTCATCTCTATCAATACATGTAAAATTTTAATCAGAATTATTGAAGAATCCAGTCCATTATTCAATCTGTCGATAATATTACTGTGAATATTTTATAATATATCTCTAAAAAATCGCAATAATATTTTATATTCTTGATATAGCAGAGATACAGTTCATATTACTTTATGCTTGTAGCATTTAGAATCAGAAATGCTTTTACAATATTTAATGTAAAGATCGTTCAAAAATTAAAGCGAAAAGGTTACAAAAAAAGAAATGTGAGCGAAATTGCGATAACCGCGAACATCATTAGTTAATGGAAGAGCCGTTTCATGAGACCATTCAGCTTGTCATCTGGATTATCACATGTGGAAATATCAGATTCATATCACATTAGTGATTCTCGACGATATGCATATATATATATATATATATATATATATATATATATATATTATATTTTTGGAAACTTTTAAAATATACATAAATGTATGGATCTATATGTGGATACATCTCGGACTTTTGCTGCGACGTTTTGTTGACGACGGAATGTCACGCTGATAAAAATCCGTCTGTCATCCATCCATCCATCAACTCGACGTTCATTCCTTTGACAAATACATTCGTTTCGATAATAACGCGGACGTATACGTATCTATTTAACGAACTGACAACGTAATGGCGAAACCGCAAACTATTCTCGTGTCGCAGATATAGATTATTGTAGACGAGTTGTATGCTCGTGCATATTGTAAAAAATGATAAAATATATTTTATTGAGAGCGAAAGAGAGAATTTGCCTTAACGTTTAAAATTTATATATTTTTATAATTATCGTCACTTCGTGTAAATTAATATAGTAAATATCTATCGCGTGCGCGCGGGTTATCAGATACAATTTTTTAAGCATACTAATATTAAATTAATCATAATAAATTTTTAATTAAATCATATATTAAGTAAAATTATTAAGTAAAATATTAAGTAAAAATTAAAAATTAAATTATACGGAATATATTGTATAAAGATAGCGATAACATTGCGCTTTGATATTTACAATTATATGACCAATTATAAAATTTGTATAATCAAGGACAATATAATCCGAGAGCATGACATGTCATTTGGCTACGTAATGACGCTTGCACGCGCAGACAAGATAATATGTCTCGCGGATTAAGAATAACGAATGCATATGTATCATTGTTCTAAACCTAATGTACTGCTGCGTCCAACGCGCTTGATTAAAAAAAAACAAAATTTTTTGACATTAATTTTTTATAATATTAATTTGATAAAAACAATCTATTATTAAAGAATAAAAATAAAAATGAGATATTGTATTATAAATAAAATTGTTAAATTATTATAATCTTTCTCTTTCGCGAAATTCTAGAAACTTTTTCTAAATTTTAATATAATTTGCTTTTGACAGCTTCTTTTAAACCCAGAAGCTTGCATTGAACATTACATTTAATACATTTATCAGTTTATTGTCGTTCTCTTTTTATCTAAAGCAAATTTTCTCTGCAACGCTTCAAGCAAGTTTCATATATTAATATTGAAAAATTACTGCCCATTTGTAAATGAATTTGTTCTGTAACATTATTCCAACAAAGTGTTTCTCTTTAACGAGACGGTTTCCATTTATAACAGATTTGCAATCGATGGCCCGCGCGTACATTCTGCTGGCATTGATATGACGCTTTAATCGTATTCATTGTACAAATATGAATGTGCTTTTATCTTAATAAATCCGATACAGGAAGCTCCATTTCCTATGGATTAAAATTGTAAGCGATTATCGTGGTAATAAAAAGCCAAACGTTTAAATATTGATGGCAATTTAGAAATTGAAATGCCACCGATTTAAACAAAATAAATTTAATATTCTGTTATATGAGATTGTATTACTTTAATTGTTATTTATAAAATCGAGTTTCGTTAAAACGAAACGTTCAAAGAGTGACAGATTATTTGAATTTATACCAGAGAAGAAAGAAAATTTCCACGCTTTTGTTCGTTTTCTTTTTCATCTACGTTAAAAATGTAATTCTATCTACCAAAGCGAATATTTTACGCCTTTCAAACATAGTTCATTAATACGGCGATGCATGAAAGCAACCATGTTTCATAAGCCAACTGCACAAGTTACTTATATCTCGATCTCGTTACAAAATTAAAAGCAATTTAAACTTGTATCCCATTTAAGAAAGTTACTTCGATCCGGATGAAAATCTCGGTTGCTTTCACGATCCTTATCTATCGGCTCTCGACCTTCGTGTCTTTTATACCGTAATCTCGCGAAATTTCAAACCGCTAAGTTGAAATTGCTTCGATTTCGAGGACAATCGCTTTAGAGAAAGTTTATTTTAAATTCTCCATCTCCGTTTATATACAAAGAAGTCTTTCTATTATTATTTTATTCGTAGTATATTCGTGGCATTTTGAACACTATACCACAATATTTCGTATCCATAATATTTATATCAATTTTATTATGTCATCTAGTTATCGTATTAATTAAATCAATTAATATATTATTGAATCCAAGTAATAATATATTTGATTTATCATACATACATACTATAAAATTATTTTATAGTAACATTATATTCCTTCATCTATGTATACGCTATATATATATATTGTATATCAACTTTGCTGTTATTTCAAAATTGAATTTATCATTATTTAACTTGTATACTTTTTTATTATTTTTCACTTGACATTTTCACTCCTAATTTTTCTATATACTGTTAACGGTTTAACCTTAAGTATGACATTCGCGATATACTGCCACAACGAGCGAAACACAGAATAGGCAGCAGCAAGATTAATAAATAATCATTAGGCAGCAATAAATAGCTCGCATGTCCCAAGGGACTGGGACCGCCACGTGCGCGGGTGTCTCTAATTATTAATGGCGGGGCCCAGAAGCGCCGCCGTTGCGCGTTGCAAGCCACACGTGGAGAGAGAGATCGTCGCGAGGTGTGCCGTGTCGACAATTTATGATTTCGACGCAGCCGGCTCGAGGCCGGGAATACGTCTCTATGCACCGTAACACCTTTGACTGTTTCTCCGTTGCGAATGCGACGAGGCTGGCATGATTGTGATATACTGCCGAAATTATGACTATATTCATATCGCGCTTAAAAAAATATGCGTAGTAATTTGACTGCCAAGAGAGCTTTTAATAATACATTTAATTGTAGAGTGATTAGATATAAACGTATGAAGTGTAGAGGGTACATCCTCCCGTTTCGAATTTGAAATTTAAATCTCAGAAACGCGATATAATATATTATTCGGATATATGATAAATACAATGGCTTGATGCAATTTTGTTTTCGACTACATTTAGAGAACGGAATCGAGGTATGGATCGCAGTAATATTGATCCGCTTTGCCGGAATTTCTTCCCCCGTTGCTCAATGTCAAGTAATCATACCATAACAATTATTCAGGATTCGAGGAACCGCGGAGGAATCGCGCGCATTCGTCTCCTTTATATATGCGGTCGCCATTAGAGGAACTTCATTACAATTTAATCAAATTCCATGTGAAATTACGCCACGCCACGTTCCGACAGCATAATTGATACAACGGCAACGGTTACATGATTATTAGTTAGTTTCCGCCTCATTTACGAAATATCTCGAATTCGACGTTAAACGTCAGAATCTGTGCGCGTATATATATATGTATATGAGTGTTTATATATACGGCATGGACATTACATGGATACGAATAGCGTCGTTACTATAACGATGTAACAAATACACTTGAGCTCTTCGTTATCGAACACTTTGTCATTCCGCTATCGAACGAATACATTCGCTACGTTAACGATAACATAATCCCCCGTGAATTATTCTGTTGTAGTTACATGATAAAATAGGAGATGCGTGTCCGATACGTAGCATTAAATTATTCTATTGCAATGACGTAAAGTAGGAAACGCGCGTACAATATGCAACGTTAAATTAATTTCACTTTAATCCATTCGGGGCTATAAAATCATGACTGTGTCATTACAATTGTTAAAATTGATAGGATGACGTAATGGGATACAACGATCGAGCGAAACAAAGAATTTGTTATATATTAATGTTTTATTAATGTCAAATAATAATATCTTATTCTTGCGTATCTCTCTCTCTCTCTCTCTTTCTCTCTGAGAATACACTCTGAGACATTTTTCGAAACGATGCCGGTGGAATTAAAATCTTTTCAATGCCCTCGGATTTTATTTATCCCTGCTTTCGCTCGCGTAAGAGGAAAACCAAAACCACTCTGCCGGATGGTAAAATACGCAACGTTCAACTCTCGAAGGATTAATTATGCGCGCGGTGCGCCGCACGAGAAAGAGAAAGGGGACGTGAACAAAAATCGCATTTCCTATACAGTAGCGCGCGCAGAAACTTTGCTGAAAGCAAATCTGTTTACCCTATTTACGCGTATAAGCTTCTTGTTTGTCTGTTTACGTATTTCTCGCCGCGATGGAGCGGAATGCGCTCCCATGCGCTCCATGAATGCGGTTACCGTCCCAGTTTCTGATTTCAAATATACTTTATCGAAAGCGTACACATACATCTTTTGCATCGCAAAACTTTCGTCCCCGTGTCCTCGTAACGTGTTTTTATTTCATACAAGAATCGATTTCAGCGTTATAACGCTAGAAATTATACAACCTCGTATCATCCACATTTGACAATCTGAATTTTAAATTATGCTAGCTGACTGTGAGTCGCTGAATTTTTCAGGAAAGGGAAAAACTTTAATATCTATCTTTTATTCTTTTTCGCTACAATAAATAAATGAATATTCTGAAATTCAACTTTCTCTCCATGTTTATTCTGAATTCCTTATACGTATGTCGAGATAATTGACACTTTGGTTCCCGCCTTTTTCATTTTCGCTAATTTCTAAACGTTTGCGTCGCTAATCGCAAACAACCGGAAGCAAGGATAGCGAAAACTGTTAGTGAACGGCTAGTCACCGGCTCTTTTTCCTCTCGGCTTGATTGCCAGGATCGTTAGAACGTGTCTCTGGCAGTTAACAGCTGTGTGCTCCGGTATCATTCTCCCCGGAACAGCAATCGTCGGTTAAATACAGACTACGTGTACCACGATTGTTGTTCTCTCTGTACCACTGCGTAACAGCGATCGAGAATTTGGCTTTTGTTCAAGGATGCTTCTACGTCTATGTCAAGTATCTCTCAACAGTAAATTTGAGAGATTTACGCGAAATAATGACTTGATTCTTTAAAGGAATAGAAAGCGAAAAGTTATTCAATATCTGTACGTAAGAATTTACCTTCTAAAAGCAATTATTAACAAAAACGTTTATACTTCAAGATATACAACGTAATTAAATTTAATTAAATTAAAAAATTTAATAAACTTTGATTAAATCTTTTTTTCCTCGCATCTTAAATTTTTCTCCGCGCCTTCTCTCACTAATTAATGTTTTTGTTCATAAAGCGCTTTTTAGAGCGAACGAAGGGTCTCTTTCGTGCATAACGTGCTCTCTTGTCATCGCCTCATTTCGCTCGGCAAAAATTCGCTTGCTCATACGAACGTAAAAATCAGCGGCCTCGTAACTCTTAAAGAGCTACGATGCGTGATCCATTGAATTTCTGGCTACCTTGGACCTATATTCAACTTTACGCAGATATCCTCGAGTCTTATGTTACCTTGTCCGTTTGATTCTTTCCATGTACAGAATGTTTCATTATCGTCAAATATGTAATGTTTTAACAAAAATTTCTTTCAAACTTTGTGCATGGAGTTGATTATTTTAAATAAATTTATTTAACATGCCTGACAGAAATTTTTGATATCAATTATTTTGGTAGTTTAATCGTAACAAAATTTCCACTGACGCTTAAACTTCATTCAAAATTAACTTTAGTAAGAAATTTTATTATACGATGACGGTGGAGCTCGGATTCATGAAAAAACACACTTCAATTTTCAATATTATATATCTCGCTCTGAAACTTTTCACAAAAATTCAATATTTTTGTCACAAATGCGTTCGTTAAAATTTCATGCATTGCTAGCGGTACACTTTATGAAGATATATTCGTAAATACTTAACTATGCGTCGAATTATAAAATAAAAAACAACTACGTTCGGTCGTGTCGTCGCGCAATATGGTACAGAATAAAATACAAAAGCCGTGTTATAGCATTTAATTGATCAAACAAATCGCGTTACGACGATCTATGCGAGCGCGAGGTATCATCAATCGATTGTCTCTGGCCAATGGAATTGATTGTGACTGTGATTTAGTCGTGTTTAACGTGGCGATCTCCAACTCTATCAATCCTGTTTCGCATGGTTCGGCGCGCGAGTTATATGTAGTAATATATCGGTACATATATCGGTATTTGTCAATGTTACGATATTCGCGATAGCTCGACCACCGTCTATTGTCCACAATGATGGGATCTAATAAAATTTAGCGTAGATTGACAGTGCATATCGATGATCAGTCGTGCGTTAATCTGCGACAATCGTTTCATGAAACGAAATATGGTACCATTAGACATAATCAGATGAATCTAATTAAATATAGATGATAAAAAGTTAAATTCACAAAATATTGGAATAATAGAATAAATCAGGAAATAATAAATTATATAGTAATAATGTTTTTTATAGTAATTTTCTCATAATTATATGATATATATATATATTATATGGAAATATACATTATTATTACACATTGCCAAATCTTATTTTTAATGTTTATTTATAGTATAGAATATTTTAAAAAATCTAATAAAACTATCATCATCGAAAACGAGGTCTTTAAAATAGCGTCATGATTATTTATTCCTTCGTATCTTTTTTAAAGTTATCGAAATATATTATCAGTGGAAAGAGAACATGGAATTGTACGTATCGCTATATTCGACAATCGATTGCTGCGGTTATAACTGCATAAATTGCGTAAGGTGGAAAAAATTCACGGGAAGGATTTAGCGACGAGTAACGAATTCAACATTAATCCGCGTTTATCTTCGCTCCGAAGATTTCGATTCTCGCGCAATACGTATTCAATTGATTATCCAGCGTGAAATGATCGGGACGAGAGAATCGCGCTCGTTGCTTTTGCAGATGTTTCGCGCAGGAGCGTAATTCAGAATCGAGCAGCAGCAACAGCAGCAACAGCAGCGGCGGCGGCGGCGGCGGCAGGGATGTGGTAGCCGTGACGGATTTAATCGGGAAACCCCATTGGAAACGTTTCTGTAATTGATCTCCGGTCTCGCTCTCGAAGTAAATAGCCGCGCGCGCAACGTAACGCGGTTACTTTGATCTGTTTTCAAAGCTTCCCTTTACCCGAACGAAACGAGCTATCATGGAGCTACTTGCTACTGCTGGAAATTATATCAAACTAACGACCACTACTCGTTACCGCCAAGTATATCCCTGCCATCCTTCTGAAGGATAAATTTTATTCGTTGAAACTTCGTTTACAGACGACGACGAGGATGATAGTCAGAAGTATTAATTAAAAGTTGGAAAGAGCTTCTCTCGCGCGTTTCGCTCGTTTCGCTCGTTATTCCGTATTGTCGCCGAGAAATATTATGCAATGCTACGTACACCCGCTATAGATGTCTGTTTCAAGATATTAAGGTTAAAGTCGTCGTTAATAGTTTCGAATCATTTTCGCAATTGATAATTCAAATAATATATTTCTTCTATTTCAAATATCTTTAAATATATATATAACTAATTTTTTTTTTCTCTTAATATTTTTATATCGATTAATTTCGCAAAGTAACGCGAGATATATAAATGAAGATTAAATATGTAGAGAAATGAAAATAAATTAAGTGTATCTTGTTAACATATGAAAAAATAAAAATGAGGTTTTCTTTATACATATAAAATGAACGGAAATTATCTCGTTGGATGTTTATCGTTTCGCAGAAAACGCGCAATTTACGCCATGATGCTGATCTTAAGCGTCGCACACACAAACACACACACATTCGCGCGTGCGCGAAAAAGAAGAATTATTCTCAGGGATTGAAACTCCTCATCCGCAGTAATAAGATATTAAAGCAAGGCCGTAGATGGCCGTCGAAACGATGTCCTTAACGTAATGCCAGGCGCATAAACCAGAAACGGGAGGCCGAGATGCGGTCGGATGTCCGAGATTAGAACAATGAGATATACCAAGTTCGTGCTAAAGTCGGCCGAGTTAGCGAGAGGATGGCAGAAGAACTTTGTTATCCGATAGCGACCAACCATTTTCTCGCATTAAGCTCTGCCACGATCAGTGCCTAATTTTACGTCTGTTTTGTAGAATGCAATTTGGTACGTACACTTTGGCGTGGAGATAACAAAGAATCGTAGTATCATTTCTGATTTACAAAATAAAATTTTGGCATACAGACTTTTTAGAAATGTGACAAAATTTTAGATCTTCCATTATATAGAAAGACAAAAGGAGAGTTACTATGCAAGCCATCGACCACGTGTCTATTCGTTGCAAGTTCGTCGTGCATTACGTATATGCGTCCATCACGCGCTTGCCAAACGCAACGTTCGGTTTCTCTTTTGCGCGAAAAGGACGACTTTTATCTTACAAAACGCGAACCGACGATCATAAATCGCGCGCGCGAGACGACAAAACGGCGGGTCCTGCTGCCACGTGAATTATTGGATACGCTGCTTGCGAACGGCAGCAGGAGAAACCCACACGAGTCTCCTATCGCTGTGTTGTTGGAAAAATCGACGTAGTCCGCGAATCCTGTCCTCTTCCCTTTGTCTCTCTCTCTCTCTCTCTCTCTCTATTTTTTCCCCGAGGTAGCTCTTCCTACCTTCCCGAACCGTCGTGCTGTGTTTTTCCTCTCTCTTTTATTTTATTTTATTTTATTTCTTTTTCACGTTGTCAAGAGCACGACATGATAGACAATATCGATTATCTATAGGCTGCGACCTGGCGTCGTGCCATTAATGTCTGGAAAAATCGCTCGTCGATTCGCGATGAAAAAGGAAGTCGACATCGGCCACTTTGAAACTCCGTTCCTTATGCAAATGTTGCTGTCGCGCGATCGATACGTCGATCCCCCGAGTGAAGCAGGCAGTTCTTCCTATTGTCCATCGGAATAAATGGTGATCCTCTTAACTCTCTTTGTCGTAGCTCGTCAAACTTTCTCATACGACAGACCCGGAAAGACATCAAGAATCTTTTCTATCCCATCACTTTAGATTTTATTTTTGAAAATTTTCTGTTTCATATATAAACGTGCATATATATATTTCTTTGGAGAGAAAGCTTTTGTTTATATGTAGATGATTTTAAGGCAATAATACATTTTTATTACGCCATGTGAGCTTGCATTTCGCGACGTTGTTATTATCAAATGGATGCAACGTCGTATAGGATTACATATTCATTTATTATAATTAACATATAAATATATATTTTTTTTTCTTCACATCTTCGCTGCACATATTAATGCCATATTATGTAGATATATCGCTCTCTATATAAACATCAAGAGAAACATAATTTTTATATTAAAATGTTTCATAATGGATATACTTTTTTTCTAGTATTTTATATTTCTGTGATATTTAAATTGTTCATTTATGTTAAGTTTTACTTTTATCTCTCCTATTCATACACATGATAAAGAAAGACGATAATATACTCTGTAATGTACTTCTTTCTTTGTTATCTTTTTTTTATCGTTTTCTCAGTCTTTCCATGCCAAACTACATTTCCGTGATTTTCCTTGCGGACGTTTTTGCTTGCCAGTATGCGCATTTTGTGGTTGAAGAGAAACGTACTGTGTCGTACCCTTATCTCGCAGCCAGCCCGAGGGCTCGAGGGCGACCTCTCCATCGTACTTTGTTCCTGACGGGACTTTATCTAGCACGGCTTAAATTTCACAGAAAATAGCCGCCGCACTAGCGATTTTGAATCGGCAGTCGAGCCAGAACTTTGTAACCTAATAATTGCGTGTTCTCTGATAAGAAGGTTGCCTTTAATCTAACGGCATCCCAAAGTGAGCGTAAAGGTTTTCAACAATTTTTCCTACGAACTCGAAAAGATTGTTCCCTCCCAGATTTGTGTGACGTTATACAGAACCGAAGACTTGAAGACGCACCATATTTCACGACATATAGACTGTCTCAAAATTTGATCGTAACTTTAATAGCATTGAAACATCTCAGTCAATTAAATATTAAATAAGTTGTCACTAATAAATTAAGATAAAATTTTTTCTTTATTTCGTATTTAAGAAAGCATTTTAATTTTGTTACAGGTAAGAAACTAAGAAATTTTACAACTTCACAATTCTACAAGAAACTACTACTCCTTTTGTGGCGAGAGGACGTGCAAGTTGTGAGATAATAACTATTTTTTTAATATTCATTCATAAAATTATGCATTATATAAAAAAGTGAATATATATATTTTATACTCTTAATATATTATTAATTGTATAGAATATTAATTATATAGATTTATTAATTAATATGTGAGAAGCGAAAAAAATGTCACGCAGGCGATCGTTATATAATATATTAATATTTGTTGTTATATTTGTCGACTATTGGGGCGGAGAGAAGGGGAATTAACGCATACAGTACATTCTCTCATTAAATATATTACGATTATAGATAAGAGCCTTTCGTCTTGTGACTATTATGATCAAAAAATAATGTTTAGTGGTCCATTAGACGGACTAAAAAGAAGTTTTGTTCGTTTTATTTTACTATTTTGACAATTTCCTACTTAATGCAAGAGATGTTCATAGCTCATCAATGTATCGAATGACTGTGAATATAAGATTTCTTGAAGTCGTTTGATTAGAATCGCTCTTTCGTTCAAACAAGGAAATCGCCCGTAATTTCCGCGTTTCAGACTTCTCTGGATATAGACTTCCATTGATTTTACCCGTTACATTATGTCAAGCTTTCGCATCTGACATGCCTCTTATTTCGTTCATAACGTAATTATATCTATTATTAATATTATATATATAATAAATTTTATTAAATATTTTTAAAAGTTCTAGATTAAATAAGAGAATAATTTATTAAAACACTTTTATTTTAATTTTTTTTTATCTCGAATCAACAATCAAGGCATTTTCATATATTTTCGAGACCAAAACAATAGTATCGCGACTGATATAAACTTAATCAATTAATCGAAAGTTTTGTAAGTCAGTTAATTCTTCTTAAACAAAGCTACAATATATTGTGATCGCGACTATCATATATTCGCGCAAATTATATCTTTGATTCTTTGAAAAATTAAACGGAGAAACAATTCGAAATCATGTTTTATTCTAAAAATCTAAATTTATAGATCTTGTATGAATTTTATATTTTTGCATATTATATCTATTATTATTACGAATGGTTGTACATAATAATTCTGAATTCGTATTGAGGAACATCAATATTCTCTTCATTAATAATACGCGCAACGGAGATGAGGATTACGTTAATTCAAGTTAATATTTAATGAAATTTGCATCAATAGCACAAAATTACCACCGTTACATGTACATTACAGAAGCGATAGAATTAACAAATTACATAATTTATACTTTATCAATTCTTCTTTTCTTTTTTCCTTACCAAAGACGTTTTAATATATCCTTCTTTGTGTTAAAGTCGAATAGAGTATATTCTGGGGTTTCATCCTAATTGATTTAATAATTATATACTTTGAATACGAATTGCAGCCGTTCTTTGATTTCAAACGAGATGTCTTTGATGCTTTTATCTGCGATATCTCGATACTATTCATCGTCGAGAAATGCTAATGGTCACTGATGTTGAGCTTAACGAGATAATGTGTTATCATCGGCTATCAATTGGACTGACATTAATTCGAGGTTTGCCTCTTTACATCGACACCTTTCCCGGAGCCTGATCGCGAGTTAAAGCGCTTAATTATGTTACCAAGCCTATTCAAGGCACTCTTGTCAAACGCACATAAGATCAGTAAAACAGGGGATTGCGAGAGTACGTTGACAGAACGACAAGTTACTTGCTGCGATCCTTCCAAGACAACCCGTAATTGCATTTTTATATCGTCAGTATATCAGTAATTATACTACAATGATGCTGTCAGTAACCAACCTATTAATGCGACTCAAAAAAGGCGTAAATTCATGCGAATAAATAACTAACTTGAGATTGGTTGAAAAAAATCCACTATTAAAAAAATAACTTGATAAAAATAAAACATTTTATATAAGAAATATCCTGATTACCCTTTTTTGTATTTAAAATACTTAAAAATATGTAATTAACAATTCAAGATCTTTTTTTTCTCTTTCCCATCTAATTGTTAAGATAATTAATATCAAGCCATAATTTTTTTAGAATAAATATTAAGTCATAATTCTTTTTTACTTAACGAATGATAAGCACATTAAGTTTGACGTTAGTAAAATCGTCTATTAATTATTATACAGAAATTGCATGATACAGCAGGTTGATCGATCATTATCGTAATGGCCTTAACAGCGCGATCGCTTCTTTGCGAAATTCTACAGGCTTATCGCCGCCGCGTAATCCGCTTCTGCAACAAGTTGTTGCACCGGAGCTGTCGACTTATTTCGATCGAGCGTAATTACGTACGCGGGAACTCGATCTGGCTATTATGTCGCATCGCGAAAGATGCAGCGGGAAAAAAGACACGCTTGTCCGACGAGCGAGAGAATATCACAAATCACGAAACGTTGTGCTTCATGATAATCTTCTTATGCCGTATATCGAGCGCATAAAATTAGTGCTCAGAAAATCAGAGCGATAATTACACAAATTAAACTGTAATTGACTTTCCCAGAAAATCTCGCTCTTTATAACTTTATTTATAACAATAATGTTTAATAATGAGGCTTTTTACTTTATTTTTTATTTATAAGAATTTTATTTAAAAGGTCGTATTTTTTTACGGGAGTTTTATATGGTAGGATAGGCTTTGTATTGACAGTGGATAGGAATATAAGCAAAAAAAGGAAGCTCTCTCTGGCAATCTCTCTGGCAGAGAAAATAAAAGCTTTGAGCTTGCAAAGGAAAGCCGAAGGCGTGTGAAAGCGAAGGCAGAAGGGCTTGAAGAAAGGAAAAATACAATATGTCCGTCCTTGGGAATACAAAAATCACCATCATCAGTTATCTGTGTCAGTGAATCCCTGACTATGCCAACTGTTTTCGCTATATTCGTCTCCTCGTTTGTAAAGCGTGAAAATTTGATAGAGACCTTGCATAGAAAACGAGACTCAATCTTAAGTAGTTGAAAAAGAGATATAAATGCGATTGTCGAATAATATTTTTAATAACTCTAGCTCTGTGTTAATTTTCAAAAAAAATATATTCGCTCGGAAATCCTGTGAAACGCGGTTTCGAGATGGGCCAAGTAGCGAGAGATTATTTTTGTGCGAATATTTTTTCAAGTACCGCGTCAATATTTATGTCGCCGACGATATTTTTCGCTGCGAACGACAAAAATATTTTAGTATCCGCCGGTAAACATTCTCTAGGAGAGACACACGGAGAATTTCTTTTCTTTCGGTTTTTATTGTTGGATATATGCATTTCCAACAAGAGTATCGCGCATCGTGGATTTTGCATTGAGAGTCCTCGAGTAGTCTCGTGTACATCGAAATAATGACAATATCCTTAGTCTCGGAAATGACGGAAGGAAGAATGGAGGGAAGGAAGAGAGGAAGATGCTTTAAGCGTAGCATTGGAATCCAAAAGAAAATTGTATAACAATTGCGGAAGTACACGAAACTTTGGAGCTCCCGCTGTCGCTAACTACAAGCGATTCTACCTCTCTCGTTAAAATTTTCAAAACTACTACGGATGATGCAAATTACGCGTCCGCTTCCGGCGAGCGAGGGAAGAACGAAACGTAACCGGTCGGTCAATGAGAGCGAAGAGGTTTGTTGTAACAAGTTTACGAATTGTTCGAAAGAAAATACGAATTACGCTCGCTCTAGCGTAATGTCGCTCGGTTGTTAGACGGGAATCCTTACGAAAGAAAGTACCGCGAACATTTTACGTTTCACGCATATATTTCGTTCTTTTGATGTCGCACGTATTTTATACGCCAAAAGTGTTGGGCGTTTTTGAAAACTTTTATAATGTCAGATTTAAAATCGCAGTTTCAAAAAAAATAATGATAATTTTATTAAAATAAATAATTTTAATTATTTTCTACTATAATTTATTTGTACTGTTAAATATTCATTAAATTATTATTATCTAATAATATTGTTTATTATATTTATATTTGATATATATATATATATATATTTTAGATATAAATATAATTTAAAAAATTATTAAAATATATATATTACATATCTTTAAATTAAATAAAAAGATTTTATCGTTTATATTTATATTATACAAAAGACCGAATGTCGCGGTGTTATGAGCTACCATTGTCACACCGTCACAATATCCACGTGCGCATCACGACGTCTGACGTCACGCGAAGATAGGCTTTTAAATTCCGCGTGCCGCTCTTTCGGCCTTGAGGTGCCTGCGCCCATGATATTAGTATGCAGTCGCCGTGTATAACGTGAACTCGGCATATACGATGAGGCTTCCTTCCTCTACGTCGTAGAGCTCGAGCATTATTCTGAAATATAACGCCAAATGCCATTCGCCTCCGGTTACAGTTGTAGCTCGCTCGCTCCGGCATCAGGCGAGTTACGATTTCGTATAAGCGAGACGTATGCAGTCTCCTCTCTCTACGAAAGGACTAAAACCACCGAAGAAAAAGAATAAGGCATTACAAAGCGCAATTGTTCGTCTTTTGTAGTTTCAATTTTTTATTTTCGAATGCTACGAAATTTTAGCGATTGAAAATATATATTTTTATCAATTTGACATTTTAGTCATTATTACAATTAGTCATTATATATATATGATAATATAGATAACATGTAAAGTTAAATTTCTCATCATAAATATTTTATTAGCTTTACAGGCACATATAATATTGATAGATAATGTTCACAAGTATATCTATTGGAATGGAAATTATTGTTTGCTTTCTTTTTGTAGAGAAATTAATTTTATTAAAAATATTTTTATTATATATAAAATTTTTATTTCTTTCTAAAGAATGTATATTATTGAATTTATATTCGATATCAGCATTAGAATGTTCGGTAAAATCTTGATTCAAATTTTATTCTTTTTTTGTGTCATAACTGAAGGATATCCATGAACTCCTCTGTTCGTGGATCTAGGATGACTTCGTTCCTTTTCCCGGATTACGGTCGAGGACTAAGAGGGTCGCCGGAAGACTTATCTGCGTGCTCGTGATAGTCCGAGATATAACCGCGAATGAATTCGTAATATCGGGGGGCTTAGTGGACCGTTAGATCGCTGTTTAAAGTACGGCGCGCGCGTTCGGATTAAGCCGACACCAAAAAAGCTAGCTTCAGTTTGACGAAGACGGTAACGTTGGCAAATTTCACTTTTTTTGTCCCGTATGCGAGAGATTAGCATAGTATTTTACATTAAGCTTACATTAACTGCAGATCGAATCGAAAAATTGAAATATACATTTTGCTGCGTTCGCGACATCATATTGCTCCACGCGAGTTTTCGTTTATATTTTTAAAATGGTTGTGCGATTAAAGAAACATCAAATAATAAATATAAATATTTTGTTTGATAATAAACAGCAAGCAAGTATAAAATAAAAATCCATTATTTTTGCAACGATGTAATAACTTCACCGTGAAAATATTTATTACATCGACAATAAAACCGCCACTGATCGAACGTTCATCTCACGAGCGAGCGTTCTCAGATCACGAGGGAATTAACGGCATACTTGGAATAGCTGAGTTTACACCTGTGTGCAGTTACTCCCGCGGATTCGATACGCCGGCTTAGTCCAACTTACCGAGAATTACAGCCGAGGCTTATTACTAATTCTCAGCTAATAGCAGTAGATATAGAGAATATTTCTCTTATAAGATAAAGCCAATTTCGCAATGAAGGCTCGATATCGAGACGTTCGAGCGCTAAATGGAAATACGTTGCTAACAGTTAAGAATTTGTCATGAATTGTGATATTTGCAGTGGTATTTGTTTTTATGACAGGTATGTGTGTGTGTGTGTATTATACGTATACAATATAAAATACAAAAAACCGCATCTACAGTGGAAATTTATCAATTAGCAAAAGTTAGTAATTAAACAATCGTATCGGAATATTATATTTAGAATTGTCGGTGAAACAAAAGAGTAATATTAAAATATTGATCTTTTTTATTGGGGGAAAAAAATATATATGTATATTATATTGTATAAATATCAGAATATGTGAAAATAATGTACAAGATTGCTTCTTGAACAACATTCCAACCAAAGTCTGCGAAATAAGCTCTCGAGATATCTGGTCCCGACGAAGGAGATCGTCTGGCGATATAAGGAAATCGTTTAATCGAATCGACAATTGTCAAATCGCCGAATGGTCCGTGTCCGGGCCACGTTTTCCGTTTGATTTCCGATTATTATCCTTCTGAAACACGCGTGCCTTCTTCCCAGGATCAACTCCAAATTTCGTTTCTAATAATGAATCGAGTAATTCACTGCAGCGAGAGAGAGAGAGAGAGAGAGAGAGAGAGAGAGAGAGAATATGATTTAAAACGATTTTATCGCTTTAAATTTTTCGACGTGATATTATATCGTAAAGAGTGAGAAAAGTAGTTTTTCGAGCCTGAGATTTAAATCCCATTATAAATTTTATTATGCGTTATATCTAGATATAAATCTAAGAATAAAAAAGATAATAAAGTATGATAATGGAACACTAGATATCACTGTTTGAAATGGCTTGTCGACCGTGATATCGTAATATCTTCACAGTCAAACGTTTTTTCTTTTCTTACAAATTTACATCTTTAGATTTTCAAATCGTCGACTGATAAGATTATATACGAAAAAGTTGCAAATTGCGCATTATTGCGATCTCGCTGCGTCGAATTTAAATGTTCATGTATAACCATTCAACGTGCGCTACCGGAATGCGGCACGTGTTCGATCGGATCAAAGACGGATAGAGGGGAAGGGAGATCGATGAAAAAGCACGTCTATATAACCGGAAAGAGTATCCTACCCTATCCCGGATTTTCAGATAATAAGGTGCTCCGGTATGCCACGTGGCACATTCTGAAAATGGATCGGCCCTTTCAAGAGTAATCTCATAAATACGGAGCTTCACACACGCCTTCGTACCGAGTGTTCGATACAAAAAGTAAAGGGATACGAAGCGTAACAGGAGAAGAGGGAATAAGAAAACGAAGATTAGTGACATTCGGAACTATTTGTCTGTTACTTCTCGAGATCCTGGCAAATGTGACTTACATCGAAAGCCAAACCCGCGTTTGAGATTCAATATTGACGTACCCTATCTACGTACGGTGTATCTTTAAACTGTCGCTTGATAAAGGATGATATATATGTAAAGTATGAAAGCGGAAAACGCAAGCGACAGCGTTTTCGCTCCACGAAAGCCTCTTTTTGCCACCTTCGCCGAGAGCTAAAAAGAAAAAAAATAAAACGAACGATACAGCGTACATTTTTCACGCTTCTCACGATCAATCCGTTCCATCGAAGCATTCCATTATCGGTATTAATGATCGTCTCAAAAAAGAGAGTATTAGAAGACGTTGCAATTATAATTACGATAGAAGCTCTTTGAAGAGAAGTATTGCAAAAATTTGCTTCGCAGAGAGATATATAATTTTATAGAATTTTACTGATCATTATTGTATTATTGTTGTAAGTTCTATTTTTACTATATGTTAGTTCTCGATTTCAATTTGATATGTAATTGCAAATACTTCATTCTCGGTATCGTAAAAAATAAAAATTTTTGTTTTTTGAAATATCACAAATTGTGAAATAATAAAAATAAAATTCACAATTAGCCCTCACATATTTTTGTCGATTGTTAATATAATATAAAGGAATGGCATACATATTTTTCGATCATTTTGAAGATCTGAAACATTTAAATGCAAAATGCAAAGATTTTTATTGCTAATATAAATATTACGATCGCACATAAAATTTTTCATTTATCACGATTCATATTTCTCGTCGACCGTAACTATTCACGAAGAAGCAAAATCGATTGAGAAAAAGAAAACGAGAGGAGTATACGCTCACTTTAAAAGTAATCCCAGTTTATTCCGGCGGGAAGAAAAACCGTTTTATTCTTAACCGAAAACTTTTCTGCTTGATCGCTATCCGGCAATAAGTTAGCTGATTATTGTTCGGCGATTATCATCACCTTGATTGAGAGAAGAAAGAAGCTTCGTTATCCTGATATCACGGATAGCGATAACAGGGGAAATACTTTGAAACTATATTATATCGATTACAACAACGAAGATATGTGGTACTTTAAAGTACCACATATGTGACATTTCTGAGAAGTCTTAAAAGTCATAATATACATATCAATGGATTATTCAAATTCTTTTTTACTGTGAGAGATTACAAAAATAAATAAAACTCGGATGAACTCAACGAAAAAACGAAGTTGAGACACACTTTTGTAACATATCTTGATCGTAAAAATTTTTTTATTTGGTAAAAAAAAAGAGAAAATAAAATCTTGAAAAATTGAAAAAAAATTGTCATGCATAAAAAAAGAAAAAGCCGTCGCGCACAAGAGCATGATGCAACAAATGCGAACGCTCGACTCTCGCGTCCGGTATTTAATCCGCTATTCGGTAACAATTCAGCACGTTTTATCGAGGTCGCCGGGGTAACTCTTATCGCGATTTGTCAGGGGTCGTTTATAACACGGGCGAGAGACACATCCGTACCGCGCGAGAACGCTTCCGTCTGTCTATTTATCGCAAACGGGAATATATTCCATTCCTAGCTTCGCCACTGCTACGATGTGCGTCGAGTGCGTGCCACAAATTACCAGTAATTACTGTCGGCAAAAAAAGCAAATCCGTATTTTAATTGGCACGCAATTAAAGTTTATTGCACTACACGCGATACATTTTATCGTATCGGGGCATTCCGCGCTCGCGTTTATATTAATTCTGATATTCCATGACTGCACGCAGCTGTAACTAGGATAGTAACCAACTCGTCCGAGATTTAAACGTAGCAAAATTTCTTTCTTTTGAAGTTATATAAGTAACACGATAAACACAGTCATTTGTATATATAATTTATAAAAATATCATATATTAGTACAGTAAAAATAATATATCACATACAATATAAATATTACGCAGAATCTTAAAAGCTCTATAATTTTTTTTTTTTATAGAACATTTTAATTTTATTTAAAAAAATTACAAATTTTTTAATTTTATAGAAAGAGTTCTTTGATCAAATTTAATAATTTTGTAATAAAGAAAAGTTTATTCGATAAAAGTCATATTTATAAATTAACTCTAAAGAATAATTAGGAAATTATCTATATATATTTATTATATATAAGATAGAAAAAAAAATATAAGTAATTTGAAAATTATTATTACAAATTTAAATTATTATACAAATATTATCTTTAAATTTCTTCATGAATGCCATTTTCACCACTTTTACTACGATTATAACCGCGCTACTGACTGTAACAACAATTTTCGCTGATACAGGCGAGCCATTCGTTTCCTTCACAGCAACGATGCGAACCCTTTAATAAGGTAGACGACAGCGCATAATTACGGTCGATCAGCATACCGCGGAATTGTCAGTGCAGTCAGGTGGAAATTAAGGATGGACATGTCGCAGGATGCACACGTCGATAGCTTCCTCTCATGGATTCGCATTCGCGAGTCCTTACTTTGTATAGACCTCAAGAAAGATGTATTCCGATAATTTTCTCCTCCTGACTCGGCGAAAGATATTTATGCGCGGTAATTATATGTAGAAATAACATCGCGGTCGAGTCACTCACTGCGATTAAAATATCTAATTGATTTTATGATTAACGAACGCTATTAATTTGTTATAATCGATTATGGCTGGAGAGACCACCGCGAAACAATTAAAGTAAAATACTTTGTATACATCCGATATTACAAGTAGAATGTTTCCAATATTCTTTTTTTACTATCACTTGATAAAAAAATTGTTAACGTTAAATTTTCCTCAAAATTGATGATTTTTTCACCAATGATTTTTCAGTTACAATTGAAAATCGAGAGAATTTCGCAAATTAGATTCCAGTAATGTAAATAGACTATGAAGTCAACTCTCATTTAATTCAAGATTTGTGTACAATTTAAAAGAGAACGACGAAGTAGGTTAAATAGAAATATCGATTTTCTCTGCATCGAATTATTAAGACTTCGATTCTTTTGTGCCGGATAATAAATCCTGCCGTAATTAGATTAAATTTTTCTCGTAGGTCGGTCGAGCCACGTCAAATAAATTAATATCGTAAACGAGGAAACTTAAATGTCAGTGACAGCGATTATTTCGTTAAGAAAATTATAATTCCGATAATACAAAGAAGGAAAGAATGAGATAATAATAGCGTGCAAATTTACCTCTCCTCCCCTTCCTTATCTCTCCCCACTTTCCTTTATTTCGCTCTGATTATACAATTTTACAGACTTGATAAAAAGCGTCATGATGAAGCAATTTCTAGATTAAAGAGATACGAGGCCACGACCTGTTTTGCATCGTGCTATTAAGGAGATTCTAATATATGAGAGTACATTTTATGAAAGTGACTGGAGAGAGAAGAGAAATTAAAAATTGATTTTAAATAAAATTAAAATGTGCATGAAGATGTTGACCGTAATAGTTTTAACAATCTTCCTCTCGGAAGAATAAATGTGAAAACGTCAAAATAATGAATCTTTGTTCAATTTTTATTTAAGCTACTTTATATACATTATTATTTTTTGAGAAAAATAAAATGAGAATTTTTAGACAAATAAAATTTAGCATCATTAAATTATTATACTTTATTATATTTTATTATATTTAATATCATAGTTGATATCTCAATAATATTACAGTGATATTATAGTTAATATCATGTTATATATTCGAAAAGTACAGAGAAAAAAATTCACATTATCAAGTATCCGAAGAAGAGGAATCAACGATAAAATTAAATAAACTTGTCACATGCGTAACTTTACTTAAGCTATTTGAGAAATTTTCTTTTTAAATCTTAAATCTAAGAATATCTATCTATCTATCTATCAAAGATACTAAAAATGTCTTTTTTTATAATTTTTTTTTTTTTTTTATAAATACATCTGTCCGCTTTAATCATCTCAGAAACACGTCGGTACATCAATTGATGAAACCGAGATGTCTCAATTTGTAGGACGTTAATGATTAACATTAACGATAACGATAATGATAATTTAAAGCGAACTAGTTGAAGAACATAGTTTCCCATGACGGCGGAATGAAGGTTCCAGGAAAACGAACGCCCAAGCTCGTAAGAGAGAGAGAGAGAGAGAGAGAGAGAGAGAGAGAGAGAGAGAGAGAGAGAGAGAGAGAGAGAGTGACGAGAGCTCGCGATGCGCGATAAACGAACACGAAGTAAAGAAGCTCAAACACACGTTGTACCGTAAAATTACAAGGGCCGTCTCGTATGTATGTATCGGACGCGTCTCGACGGGAGATCTTAATTGGGTTTGTAAGACCTCACGGAATGCGGACGACGGACGGCTCTCGCGTAATTGTTTTCTCACATATATACGCACGTTATAATCGCGTGTATCGTTCACTCTCTCTTTCTCTCTTGAATACTGAGATTCTTACGTCCCGCGAAAAGATTTGATGCGATCAAGAAAGTTGACGCGTCAATCAAGAGAAGATCGTAATTACTAATGTTAATGTATTCTCATCTTTCTCCAGGGGTGTACTACACTCATATGTAACAGATATAATATACTTGTCTTTTACCTTATCTTTTCTCAAACTGACGGACCGGCTTAAAATAGAATAAAATAGACTCTCATCTTATAATTAATATTGTAAGGAGCTTACGATCATTGCAGCCGTCAAGAATTTTGTCGTGAAAATTAATACACGTATACGTAATTGTATAATCTCACAATCTGCGGAGGTTGACGGCTCAACTTTAAGCGCATACTCATATTGTAATTTATATTTTAAGAGGCTCAAATTATACGTTTAGGAGAGCAACCGTTGAAAATCTATCGTGAATATTACAGTCACGGATTCTATTTATATTGTATATATAATTAAGTAGAAAATATCGCGATCTCTTCGGTCCGATGGATAAATTTTGAAAAATATATTTATTTATATAAGACAGGGCTTAGGCTTATTCTACATTTAGGATTGCTTTAGGATACCACGACTCGTAAGCTTACGCATTTAAATTCATTGAAGCTAGAAATACAATGTGGGATAAATCGTCGCGATGTCAATCGCGATGTGAAATACCACCCTTCGCATATCACGTACTCTCTCTCTCTCTCTCTTTCTCTCTCGCTTGTCGCCTATATTATCCGGTGCCGGTGCTCTTCCCCCCCCCCTCCCCCTGGGTGCTATCTCTATCTTCTCGCCTGCGGCTCCCGAGGGAGCGAAATAGAATTCTCAGTTTCAATTCTACGACCTCTCTTCCTCCCTTCCGACATTCGTCTCCCTCTTTTCCCATCCCGTTTTCCTTCGCATCGAGATAGACCCGAGACTCGCCGAGGATCTTCGACGCTAGCGACGTATCGCCACCTCTTTCTGCTCCCACGGGGCAGATAATTTTATCGGGATCGATCGATCGATACGCCCGATACGATGATCTCTCGAGCGCCTTTATCGCTGAGCGCGAAATATTGCGCGGATAATGACAAGCTTGCCCGAAACGAGGCAACTATGAATGGAAAAATCCCGCAGGGAAAAGGAAGAAGATACATTCCCTCCCGAAGTGTTAAATACGAAGTAGTAATATCGATAAAAAAAAAAAAAAAAAAAAAAAAAAAGTACAATCTACCATAATGAATAAAAAAAGAAATAATCAGAGATGAAATGACAAAAATATTGAAGGAACAGTAAAAAATAAGCATAAATTCTTCCTCTTTCCCTCTAACAAATAGAGATCTTTGAGATCTGACTTATATAGTTCATTAGAGTAATTAAAGCTTAAAGGTGTAAATGTTTTATTGACATTCGACAACGCTCGAGAATTCCCAACTTCGATTGATAGCTTTATAGAAGCTTTGGCGAGAATGACGGGAACGTTGGATTTGTTATTTTTGCGCGCATTCAACGCCATCGCGCGAGTTATTCCCGTCCGATTAATCCCTTCGTGCCCGCGGCAGCAACGCTGTGATTGGCACGCATGATTGTAACGCGACGTGTTACGAGCTACGAAAAGCGTCGGATTAATCTCGATGGACGGCGCGGCGCGATTGAACTGATCATCCACGCGCACACGCGAGATAATACGGCAACTTAATGATGATAATCAGCGGAAAGTGACTGCAAATTGCGCATGCCTCGCTGCATTCGGAAAACATATTATTACATTATTATATATGCAATACATCATAGCACATATTACATGTATTCTACATGTCCTCATATACACATACATACACACACACATACACACATTATAGACGTATGTCTTTTTGTCGTATTTATTTTCTCATGTTATTACTACTGCGCGCGATCTTTGCTTCGCGTGAGTTTGACGCGAAACACTACCGTGTTTCTTGATGTTTATTTTTTTATTGTTCATTGTATTTCTTGTGTTCTATATTTATTTTCCTCTTATTTTATTATTGGCTTGTTTTTATTTGAAAAATGTATGTATATTTATTTTGAATATATTATTATTATTATTACAATACGATGGCAACTGTATCGGTAGATAATTCCACTTTAATGGAAAAAAAGATAGAAAAGCGCGAAAGTTATTTGCGAGCGGATCTTCGGTGAAATATCGGCGAGAGATCTCTCGCCTCTCGGGAAGATTCGTGCGGGACCACCGAATAGATTGCGAAACTTCCCCCGTGCCGTAAATAACTCTCCCGTAGAGTCTTGAAACAACGAGATTATTCTTCAAACTTGGAGGATATTTCAGAGGGCATTTCGTGAATGCTAAACATAAACGTCCGACAGATCGACCTATTTCTCTTATCGTTAAACATCGGCTTAACACGTGTCCTTTATTATTCCACGCCAAGGATCGTAACGAGGAGAGAGCGCGGTAAGTATCGTCATTGCAGAAATATCGATTCAAAGGTCGATAACGAAAGCAAAGTTTTACTCGTGGAAATTTTGTAGAGCATTTTTTGCATGCTAACCGCTAAAGGCTAAGACGGGATTCTTCTTTTAACCGCACGACTATCGGCCGGAAGACCGCAATATCACGACGTATCTCTTCCTCATTTGCGGTGCACGTCGCGCAAAAATAGTTTGTCGTTAAAAACTGACTCGCTGGCAAAGAGGGACGACAAAATTATCGATGTCAGAGTAACTCGTTCCGCTCCGAGAAACCCTCGCGGCGTCTTTTGATATTAAAATATATTATATCGCCGTGTCTCGTCATTTTTGTAGCGACGTTCTTCCGCCAGAGTATAATAACGTTTGATGAATTCGGCGCTTCTTCCGTGATTATCTTCCATTAGTCTCGAAGATAAACGGCCAAACGAAGCCACGAGGACACCTCCTTGTATAATCTACCTGTCACGTGCAGACGATGCGACGCGGCACGTTTTCTTTCCTCGCGTTTAACCCGCGCGTACTTCTTGGCCCTATACCTCGTTAATAGCCGGGAGGGCTCGTGCAAGTGACATTTGGTTAAACGATTTAATTATCGGACGGCGCGCATGGCTTCCCGTAAGAGCGCCATTAGACGACGCAGGTGTAATGAACTAGTTTAATGAACGCGCGATCTTCCTCCTCGCTCCCTCGTCACTTTGGCAATTATAATAACCGCGGCGGTCACATCGCGATCTTCGCTGTCTCGCTTCAGCGACACCGTCTGATTAAGGAAGGGCATCGTTGTGTGTGATTAAGCTATTTTTGGATGTAATATTATTTTATCCGAGAAATGGAGGAGCATAAGTTGAAAGGTTACATTTTTTGAGAGAATTTTGTAAAAGCTTAGAATAAGACATATGTAAGTTTTTCAGATAAATTGGATAGTGAAAAATGAGAATATATAAATTTATATAAAGTTGAACGTTTACATAGTTTAAAATTTAGAAAGTTTTGTGCAAAGAGAAAGTTGTTAAATCATTGATTTATTTGTATTTTGCAGTTACAGCAAACCATCCGCCCCAAAGACCATGGATTCCGTTGACAAGGCCCAACAGGACGAGACCAACATGTAAGCGATAGATTTTCATTTTCATATCGCGAAGAAAATTAATAAAATATATTCTTTGCTCGTTAATTTATTAATAAATACATTTATCAAATACGGGAATGAAATTCCACGTGATTTTCCCACGCGTGATTTTTCACACGATGAATTAATTACCTTTGTAATTACATGACGTTGCAGAACGGCCTTCCCTTTTACAGAAATCTCAATAGTAGATCTAGACGCACTTAGTTTCTCCTTTGCAATCATAATGTAACGCGTGATGTAAACCTTTCATTAACGCTCGAGCGTTTCGCGTCATCGGTACTTGTTAGAATACGCGAATCGTGCGCGCTAAATCAATGCGTGGTATTTATTATTACAACGCGTACACGCGCGCACGTGTTACATCACTGGGAGATAACGGGCAAACGCGAGATGACCTATGGAGAAACTACGGCTGATAGTGACTAATGTATCGCTGTGACAATCGCGCACGTTGAGTCAAAATATACATATGGCGAATGTATGCATACGCCGTAAAACAAATTGCGTTTTACGCCGGTCCGGCGTAATAAATTGACGCGCTAAAGGCCACTTTCTCCTTCGCGATATGAAACTTTGCCGTTACTCGGATCGTTACTTAAGCTCGATGCATTTATATTTGTACTCGAAGTCATAATACGCTCTTTTTCGCCCCGTTGAATTAGCAAGATCGTTCCCACGAGTACGTTCGAAATGAAACACCCTTTACGCGCAATAAAAAGTATTATTGGTTTTATGCTCTCGTCAATATCGTTGATTCGATCGTTTCTGTGAGAATGACTAAAGACACTTGCGTCAAATAAAAGTTTTTTTTTTTTTAAATCATTAAAATCATGTGTTATCTTTTAAGAAAAAGATATTTGTAACATAACAATTAAATTTATTAAAGCAGGGTGTCTACTCCCTGGAAAAATATGGAAAACCTGGAATTCTCAGAGAAATCGAGAAATTCTTATGGAATTTTATTGGAACTCGGGGAATTTTTTTTTAAATTCTCTCTTTCTTCATATGAGTAAAAAACATTAGAAAATGCGTACGATTAAAAAAAAAAACTATTTTAGAAAAATTGCACCAAAAATTGTTAAAATATTCTCTTTACCTGGAATTTTTGAATAAAAATATCTAGAAAATCTAGGTATTTATGGGGAATATTTTTACAAGATTTGAGTAGACACCCTGTAAAGAATCAGAAAAAGCCTACGCGTGCATCTTCTGCACACGCGCTTGATCATCTTTATCCCAAGTTTTCGAAGGATCATTCGCGACGAACCGCGTAAATTCGCCTTAACGTACTCCGTCCAGGCGACGAGAGGGTATCTTGACCATCGGTCAACGCCGACGACGAGTCTCGCTGCCCCGGAGTATCCGTGTTGCGTCGCGCAGCATCCCGCCGCCGAAGACTATATACCGCACCATCTGGACAGATTTATCGCGCGACACCGGTACGACGGCAGCGGTCGTGGTAGCAGGAAGGGTGAAAGAGGGAGAGAAAGCGCGCGTGCACACATACAGCGGCGCGGAGAGAGGTACAAACGGCTGTTCGGTCGGTGCTGCCGTCCAAAAGGAAGCCATTGTTGGACGCGATAAATCATTTCACTACGGTTTACGCTATTCATTATTTGACGAGGGGGCCCATTATACTTACGACGGTCGCTGATTAGTTATACCGTTTGCGTATGCAGATACGTACGGTAAATTTGTCTAGTTCTTTACTAGTAAGTTTGATTGGGTTCTTTACTAGTAAGTTCGACAAATATTACTAATGTGTTTTATTCCATTTTTTCTTATTTTAGAAAATTGAAATTTACTACAAGAAAATAGTGTTTTAATCCGTTTGGCATTTTAGGAGCTCGTTTTTCCGATCACAATAATGTTAATTTGTCAAATAATTGAATTTGCATTCTTATACTTTTCTGTAATACAGGCCTGTTCGTTTTGATTCGAAATAATTACAATAATCGTAATTAATACGAGCGTTTATAATGCAACTATCATGTGTAATAATTGCTTCTAGCTATCAAATTATTATTTCGATTATATGTACATGTGCAATAATTAATGATTTGTCGATATTTAGAGATGCGTATTAGGCTAAAAATGGCGAATAAATTAGAGAATGGCTGACTTTTATCTGAAAATATTACACTTTATTCCAAAGAGCGGGCTATTAAATTCTGAGTAAATTACAATCTTCTAAAATGCTCTCGCAATAATTTCCACTAACAAATCGCACCTACAAAGTGTATCATAAAATGCGGCAATCAACAGTAGAAATGCATTTTCTGAGAAAATAGAGACGATCTTCTCATAGAATTAAAAATTTAACTACAGAGATACATCGTATGTAATCTTTCAAAAAAAATGCAGTATTATTATTTTAATCAAGATAAAATTAACCAAAAATCAGAATAAAGAGTAAATTTATGTTGAAAAATAATTTGTTATGAAGATGTAAAAGTCACAGTTATTTTTTTTATCATATATATAATTATATATAACACAATATAAGTAACAGACAATTATTAACAATTTTATATATATATATATATACATTCTTTTTGACAAGACAATGTAAGTAATCAATTAATTATAAAAATATTGTTAGTAAAATTTATCAGAAAATACACACTATCGTGTTTTACAACGCATACCGTATATTCCTCAGGAAATTCGGTATACTTGGTAAAGACGCATCGAATTAAGTAAACGGTCGGAATCTAATATTACATACCATGCCGTATATATGCAAATATTACGTTAAGAGAAAGAGAGAAATTCACAAACTTCCTCTCTCTCTCTCTCTCTCTCTCCTTTCTACATGCTTTCTAGTACAATTTACCGCTGCAGGCTCGTAATTGCTCGATGCACGCCGTATTCGGAGGGCTAGAAATGCGGCAATTTAGGGATTACACGAATGCCCTTAAAACCGATTTCTCCGAGATCGGTGTAATTATCGCAGCGAGTGTGCGGCGAACGTTACGCGCGTTCGGGATAGATCTCGCCGTTGTCATCACCGTTATATCACACGAGACTGGCCGAGAATTATTCGCGTATACGCTTCGAAATGCACGGTATTACATTCGGCATTATCTCCGTTACACCGTGATAGGTTGGTACATACGTGCGCCTTCGTAAAATGGCACTGGACGATTGCTGCACCGTCCAGGATCGGTCAGAATGTAAACATTGATTTGAATTCTCCAACAGCGATCCCAATGCGGCTTTTGCTTTAAGCGAAAATAGATATTTACCTAGATATTTAATAGATATTTACTCGATCGTAGCTATTTATAAATGTGTCATATAGGTATAAGAATTTTTTTCTAAATTTATTAAATACATTTTGCGGATAACAACTTGAATATAATTATCGTTATACGATTATTAATTATTTCCATTCATTCTCTTTCTCTCGCCAATAATCTTATCGAAAGGGATTTAGATTAGGAGGACGCTTTCTAATATTCTCCCACGTGGCGAGGAGTAATGTAATTCCGGTCCTAATAGTAGCGGCCGACAGGTTCGTGCAAATTACTTCTTGCACCTCGCGACGATCCTCACAATTATATTCATTACGATGACTCGTACATGGCCGGCTCGGTTTCTATGGGACACAGAGCAATTACGCGCCATTATCATTCCGATGCTTGTAACTGCTCTTGCACGCGCGCGATTATGTTCTTATTAGAAATTATTATTGCCACGGCGTGCGCGTGCGGTAATTATCGCCGTTGCCGCTTTTGTCGCGATTATTACCATCGATTATTATCATCGTCGCATTATCGATGTGACGTTATATGAACGAATGTGCCGTGTTTGTTACCGTTAATTAATAAATGGCCAGACCGACTATTACTTTCGCCTCGTGTCGAATCATCGCCGTTGTACTTGATTACCGCGATTCTCTCGATCCACAACGATAAGCACAATAAAATAATAGCGATCAGACAGAAGATTTATTTAGATTCTAGAACACGAGACTCCAAGACACCTACATGCCACACGCATATATCAACATCTTTTTTTTTTTTTTTTTTTCCATTTATCAAGCTTACATAACTTAAATAGAATTTAGCAAAAAGATTATAAAATCTTTATTAATCCGTAAAAAAATTATTTCTGCCTACACTGATAAATATTATTAATTAATAGATGAATTTTTATTAATTTTGATAGATATTATTTTATTCAATATTTAATTTACATTATAACTCAAAATAACACGTATACGCTACACAATTTCTACTAAAATCTAAAAACATTTTTTTTTTTTTTTTTTAAAGATAGAGAGGAAAAGAGAAGTCGTTAATATGCCGCAACATACAGCGTAAGAGTGTTGTAAAAAAAAAAATACGTTTATATCTCGCAGTATTGCACGGAAATATGCGCTACTTTCGTTCGAATATACGTTCCAGAGGGGCGAACTTCTTTTTCGTCGATTTATATCGTTACATTTCTATGAGGCATACCGCGTTTATGCATTTGCAAAATCGCCGGTATCGACCACGACATTTCGATCTACGGATACCTTCGTGCCTGGAAACTGGGTCGGCCTCTTGAATTTCGACGGGTTGGCCAACTACTATTCGCGGTAGATTTTTACGTTGTAAATATCCCATCTCGCGCTGTGCGAACTGGAGATTCACCGTAATACCGATTTACGAGCCAACTATTTCGGCGTACAGCTGCACGGGTTTGTTGCACCACCGCGGAGTCGCTTATTTATTGTCGCAGGTATCTTTGTGTGAATGTTGACCCGATTAAGAAATTTTACTCTGTGAGTCAAATTTTAAAAAGAGGATATTTCGTAGATCGTACAACAAATGTTAAAATTACGTGTAGATATTTTTTAAAGTTTAATTCAACACTATATTCCTTATAAAAAAAAATATCTATATATATTTCAGTAGCTGAAAAATGCAGAGCAACGTATGAGCAGTTTTTTTAACTTTATTAATCTCAGCTTATTTGTCGTACACCCGGTACAAACAAGATCGCGCAGCACGCGAGAGCGAGCGGCGAATTCTCTGGCGTGTGTAAATTAGGTAACCTGTTCGGATCTTCTCTCTCGCGGACTGGTTTGGCGACTCTTGGGGCAGGTCGCGGCTTGGCGCGGCATCGTTGACCTCGGATAGGATGCCTAGTCGTGAATGGACCACCGCTGCCATTGACTACCGCCGCCATTGCCGCCGTTCTCCATTATATACTTGTTACACTTAACAAACTCAACGATTAATACTAGGGTTGCACGAGATATCAAGACTACCCTTGATATTGTCTTGCCTTGTCGAAATTCAAGACAAGATCAAGACAAGATCTTTTATTAGTTATCAAGATAATACCAGGAGTAAGATTGTCAAGATTATAATAGATTGTTTAAAAAAAAAAAAAGCTAAAATATGTAGCTAAAATATGTTATGAGTGAATTAAATGAAAAAAAAATTCACCATATTATACAAACATCAAAAATTTTTTTACTAAATAAAAACATCTATATTAACAAATCTAGAAATAATTAATACAAAATAAACAATTTTACACAATTCTTTAACTATATAAAGCTTTGTGTATAGCGCTCGTAAAACACTTCTCTGATTATGTGCCATATTTGCATTTTGGCATCACTATAAACAACTGTTTTTTAGAGATAACAAATATATATATATATATATATGTATATATTTAGTTTTTTAGGAATTTAACGAATGACATAAATAGTAATAATTATCTTATATTATTTTATATTATAAAGATTACATATGTAAAATATTATTTTTAACAATTGTTCGATATTAAACAAAAATTGTTAATAAAATCGAGACAATACAATACAAGACGGAATTTTTACTACCAAGACAAGATTTAAGTTTTCAAAATTTTTCGATACCAATACAATATTTTTATGAATATTGCCTTGTCTTTTGAATGTTGCGCAATCCTAATTAATATCGACTTTTCCCCGCAAATATTAAGATTAAAGTTTACGAATGATTTTTTTTTTAAACTTGTCTTAAAAACTTTTTTCGCTGTGACTCTGTACGTACACTTATCCTATCAAATTCAACATGTATCTGTATTGCATTCGCAAGTTTGCTGTCTGTACTCGTCACTTGCCCGACGATCCAAGTGCTCCTTCCGAGTATATTCCTCCAGGCGACTAAAACACTTCACAGATTAAAGTGATTAACAGATTGGCTGCTGACTATGCTTCGAGCAGACCGGTGCTCGTCAAACTTTACGATATTGCGGAACATCTTACCACGGCTCGAAATTTCCTCAAACGCATTCGCCACTACTTCGCGAATACTTCTATCGTCGTCGTCGCGTCGTTTCGTTAACCGTTGAACCGTCCTCTCATTACCGTCCGAAAAGTTGTTAATGAAAATTGAAACTTTTACGAGTGAATATAAATGGAATTTGACAGAAAATTTTATTAAAACAACATTTCTGACAAATCAATAAAATATTTATTTGCGCTATTTAAAATTTTGTCAAAATTAAAATTTTTTTATTAAAATTATTAATATTAAAATTATATAATTAAAAGGAAAAGTTTATATTTCTATCGGAGTGTGTAATATTGAAGTGATTTATCGAAAGGAAGAAAATAATGTAGAAATTTACTATACAAATTTTACATATACAAATTATTTGATACAATATTGGCCAAGAGCGTTTATCCCAACAGACGGTACTATAAATACTGTCATGTACCGGATGCAGAAGCGTAGATATATGTATATATATAATTAATATCGGTTGGCGAAACTTGGGTTTGTTTGACTTAGTTCATTACCAATAAATGCGCCGTACTTGGAGAAGTGATCAGGTTTCGGTACCTCGGGGATATGGTCATAGATCGTAGCGATGTGTACTATAACTATTCGATAACTTTGGTCATTATCAGTTTGGACGGGTAAACCTCGGATTAAGCTAATCCTCTCCAAAGTGGTTTTGCCGGAGGTAAAGTGCCTAAAAAACACATCCGCCCCGTTAATATTATAAAATGTATAACAAAGTTAAGAGCTTTGAAAAATTTAGGAAATATTTCTTAAGATTAAAAAGAATAGAGAAGAGAGAGAGAGAGAGAGAGGAAGAGAGGAGAAAGAGAAAAGGTAGGAAAATAAATGTACATTTTTAAAAAAATCTCATTAAATTCATTATTTATATTGTCACATTTTTATGTAAATTTACGTTCTACATATTTGGCAAATTAGGAATAATATCTCATGATAAAGTATTTTTAAGAATATTAATATGAGCGAGAGAGCTTCGATAAAATATCAAAGAAAAAATTATGATAAGAGCGTATTGTCACCTTCCTTATCACGGTTGTCTCACAAGCGATAAGACCACCTCTCGAATCCGATATATTACGCCATTATCTCCATCTTGTCGGTCTTGTGGCACGGAGGGAAAACGGCGGGGCGTCCATTAACGACGCATATCTCACGCAAGATCGAATCCGAATAATCCCCTGTTAAAACGATCGCCGATTTAGTCGGCGAATGCTGAAGGACTCATCGAGATGGTCGCGTTAACAATCCCTCGGGAGTGAACGAGGCTCGGGGGGAAGGAAGGAAAACGAATCGACGGATCGTTAACGATCGTATTTATCGCGGGAATAAAAAAAATCGACCTATCGACCGTGTCTATCGCCGCGTCGGGAACAGATAATTAAAGATTAAAAGCACTCGCGCCGCCCCAGGAACGCCCTACGTCTATATATAATTAATGTTGTCTTACATTTCGTGCGTTTATCTTACGTTTTACATCTCGCTTTACACAGTGATAGTAGTTGATGATAAAAATTAGAAACAGCCTTGATTCCTACCTCATTAAGCATTAAATTGACGTTAAATTATTAGGTGTACGTTGTATCGCATTATTCACAATGCGCAAAGCGAAGTGTCAGTGTTTCGATACTACAGCATCATTCTATCTTTATCCTCTTCTCGAATCGAGCTGCGAAAGCAACGCGGGACCGATTCGCATACGGCTGAATGATTAACGGCGTTTTGGGAGCGACGGTTTGGGGCGAATCCGTAATACCTATCTAACCGTTTCTCTTTCTCTCTCTCTCTCTCTCGATAGCGCCTGCGATATCTTCGAGTTATTGACGTATTAGAGTACACGTACGCGTTATTGGATGGATTGCGGGGTATACCGCGATTCGCTTTATTTACACACACATTCTCTCTCTCTCTCTCTCTCTCTCTCTCTCTCTCTCTCTCTCTCTCCCTTTCGCAATCGCGTTCGCAGTAATATAACTACTGATTTATATTGGTTTAGCTCAACCGTCTATCGTCCGGGCGGTTTTTGAATTAGTTCCAGCGTATCGGAGCGAAATGTGTTTTTCAAGAGCATCGAAACGTCCCGAAATCTCACCACGTCCGTGAACACGAATTGGTTATTAGTATTGCAAACGGAAAGATTGACCCTGATAACAGACCGAATCAATCCGCGAGCATTAAAGTTTTCTGATGCGCGTAAGGAAGACGAGAAACGTAAGTAGAAACGGACAGCCGTTATTACTTGAGCCGTAAACGTTTGGTATGATAAGAAAAGACGCTTCGTGATATGCAACCGGTATGCACTTGATGATTCACATTCGCGCGTTTTAATCACGAAGAGAAAAAGGAGAGGGAGAGAGAGAGAAAAGACGTCGAAAATTTATGCAGCCGGGTGACACCGGCAAGACAGCTCGCTCGCTTTATGCTGATCCTCTTATTCCGGACCGCGAGAATCCATTCGCGTGTCTACACTCTCAGAAAGGATTTCTGATAACGAGACGAAAAATATTCTTGACATATTTAATCGTATTACAACCTTATGCAGTATAAAAATAAAACAATTTTAAAATTAAATCAATAATTCCTTTTCCTCTCTCTCGAATTAAATAAGATTGTCTTACTATCTTGAGACAAGAGTAACGTATACAAATCTAAGCTTATATATTCTTGCATTTAGAATAACTTGATGTTAGCGCCACAATAGTCGGCGCGAAACCGATATGCGGTGGCGTTACTAGGCATTTTATTCTAGATTTAAGAATTTTCCATTTAAGATTAAAATATTCCTTTTTTAATAATAAATATGATTGTCGCTATATCGATCCTATTTTATGATAGATTGAGGAGTAATAGCATTAGATCCGGAAATCTTTTCTGTGGGTGTAACAATAAGCAACACGTATTCCTCTGCTCGTGTTTACTGCTCGTAGAACAGGAAGAGAATTGGAGAACGGGAAAAAGAAAAAGAGAGAGAGAGAGAGAGAGAGAGAGAAATCTCGAGGACAATAAAACGGCTTACGAACCGAATACGCAAAATTAGAATTACGAAAGAAACGAGCGCGTCGATTCACAGAGTATTTAAAATCCTCCATTATTTGCGACGGAAAAGAAATAATTTGATTTAATATAAAAATCACATTCGGTTTCGTGGCTGTAATAAAATAAAATATTCTACGAACAAAATAATATTTGAGACATAAAAAAAAAATATAGGGAAATGGGAGGAGAAACTAGCAAAAATAGTCTTCTCCCTTTTGTATCTTCTGTTTCTCTAAATGATAAAATGTCAAAAATAAATATTTATATTTATATTTTGTCGATTGTGTGTTACAGGCATATTTACGGTGATGTGTTACAATGTGCTGTGCGACAAATACGCGACACGGCAGATGTACGGCTATTGTCCGAGCTGGGCGCTGGACTGGGAGTATCGAAAGAAGGGTATCCTCGACGAGATACGGCATTACGCCGCGGACATCATCAGCCTGCAAGAGGTCGAGACGGACCAATTCTACAATTTCTTCTTGCCGGAGCTTAAGCACGACGGCTACGACGGCATATTCTCGCCCAAGTCCCGCGCGAAAACGATGGCGGAAAACGATCGCAAGTACGTCGACGGCTGCGCCATTTTTTATAGGACCGCCAAGTAAGTGCATTCCTCTGTCATCTGTCTCGTTACTCGTTGCCCCGAAATGGACGAAAATAACAAATATATTGCTGTGTCTGCCATAAAAACTCGAAGATAAAAATATCTAATTTACTATCTACTACTTGAAAATATTTTTCTTTACAAACATTACGCATGAATTTTAATACTTTGTTATTCTTCAGTGATATTTTTCAAAAACGATTTTATAAATTTTATAATGTAGCTTATAATGTTTCTTATAATTATTTTTTATAATACGCTGAGAAGGGGAAAAAAAACAAAGTTAAAGAATGAAACAGATGTATATAACGTCGATAAACGACGATAGATAATCGATTTTGAAGAAATTTAATTCAAATGTTCAGAATTATTACATGCGAGAATTTTTCATATTACATATAGTTTAAGTGTGAAAGGATGTTCCATTAATTCGCCATTTTCCTCCGCATATTGTTCTATCACGACAAGCATTCTAATTGTCTCACGTTGGAGAAAACGAAAAAGGATTATGACAGTGAAAAAAAGAGGGAGAAAGAGAGAGAGAGAGAGAATGTGTGTGTTTCGATTCTTCGGCGATCCCTCGATTTATTAAGAGGCATGGTAATTTAATTAATAAACGCACAACAGCGTAACAGAAAAACTCTGTCCGACTTAATACAGTTATCGATCACACGCGATCGAATACTTCGTGAGCAAATGCGCCCTGAAATTTCTCGAAAGTTCCATTCATCAGATTCATACGCACATACGTATACGATAAAAGTGAAGCAATTAAAAAAATTTAATAACCAATTGATTTTTTAAATAATAACCAATTCGATGTATAGTTATACAATTTTTTTTTAAATATATTTTGTGATTATTTTTTAAACTGGTGCGCATGATTTTATTTGTATTTGTATTTTTTTTTTTTTAATTTAAAAAATAATATAGTTATATAAGAGTAACGATATAGATACGAAATATTTGATATGAAAACGCTTCTCGTTGCTTTGATAAAAAAAAGGCAGCCGGTTATTTTTTATTATTCGTTGTTATCGTTTTCACAAGATTTTACGTTTTGATATGCAGTTATTACATCAAAGATTATCGTCATCGCATTTGCGAAATCAATTACAAAGCCGGCTCCGCTTATCATCGCCTCGATACCGGAAAGAGCTGAGATCTCCCAAAGCGCGACGTTTAATTTCAAGCGGGATGAAAGACGCGTCCGCTCGCAATTTAACAAAGCGTCGCGCGCATGTCTGGCGTGTAATAACGTCATGGTAATCCAATATCGCGTCAGATAGTAACGCTTGTCGTAAATCGCCGTTCGTGTTTAATAGAAAAGCGAACGCGTCGCTTTCGCGAGCGCGTCTTTTTTTCTATTTGACAAATTAACCGGAAATCGATAGATTTCCTTTATGAAATAGTATTTGCGTTTTAGGATATATAGAGAAGGAGTCTCGGAGGCTATAAAATCACAGAGATATAATAAAATCGGCGAATAATAAATAAATGAATAATCTTAAATAAGCATGAATAAAGATTTAATCGTATCGATATTTATATACATAAAATGGTTACCAATAGATTTGATATTAAAAGAGAGGAAAATCCGATAATTTTGCGTCACACGCGTAAACATGACGTTCAGATTTCAATGATCCGATAGACGGGGCGTCGAAATTATTGCCGGGCATGTTGCGGCAACATCGATACACACAAATTGCCCTTTGCGACGGCATCGAATGGAATGTCGCAGCTGCACAGCGTCTATGACGCATTAATCATCGCGGCCGCCGGTCTCGCTACCCGAGATATCTATTTCGACTAATGCTTATTTTCAGAGGATCTCGTGACATAATGGCAGGTCTCCGCGATATCGCGTCGCAATGCCAACCCCGGGGGCTATCAAACCACGAGCGCGACGATTAATGCGCCCCTATACATATGTGTAACGGTTCACTTTATAACCCACCCCGTCGTAAATAGCTCGAGCGAAGTAAATGTGTCTCTGTGCGACAATATTAAGGCCGATGGCGACGAATGAGTTTCCCCCCCTCCCCCCTTCCTTCTTTCACGTAGTAGGATACGTATCGTTTTAATCCTCTACCGCATCGTTTTAACATTCTGTATTTAATGAAGCTGGAATATTTATATTTCGACTTATTGGCATATATAATTGAATTTCGAATAAAATTATTTAAGGAATCGTATCTTGAATAAAAATGTTTTTCGAGATATTTTATTTTTTATTAAGACACATATATGCCATTAAAGAGAATTCCGCGTGATTTAATAATATGAAAATTGCTGAAAATTGTCAATTCGCGCATAGGAATTCGAGATTGCTGCGTTTGTCTGACTAAAACGCGCTCGTACTACTGCGACGTCAGACCGCGGCATGATTCGCGCGACTTTCTCTCGACGTTTCTTCCCTCTCTCGTCGCCTCGCCATGAATTTCCTCGGCCGACGGTGATGAGGAGAAGGAAAAAGAAGAAGGAATCTTGCTTTTACGACTTGCAAAGACACGACCATCGATTTCAATCCGGCTGAACAACGCGACCAAATCGACCGAATCGAATCAACGCTCGCGCGATGAGCGTAAAGTTCAACTCGCGTTCAATTTCCGCCTTCGGCGCTCGCCCCTCGATCATTCCCGGCTTTATTGCCTCCTCGCGGATTATACGGCGCAATGTCGAAGTGCCGCTTAAAAAAGGAGAGAAAAAAAAATGGAAGAAGAGAGTTTAATGTTCGCGCGATACACGACAACGTCGATAAAATTCTACGATCCATTAGACGATAAATATTTTTCGAGCGCGTTAAGCTTTTATTCTTTCGCGGAATGAAGAAGAACAATTGCAATCTTTGTATAAAACATTATATTCTCTTATATATTTTTAAATTTTAATTATATAAAATCTGAAAATATTTTTCTATATTCAAAAGAGGAAATTGTCTTTTAAATTCAAAGGTGAACCGAAAAAGTCAGTTGGATATGTTTCAGACAGCGGGAAATCAATTAGGCATTCAGAATTTCCATCGCGATCCTTTTTCTTATTTTTGGCCAGTCTTAACTCAATCCTCTTTCCGGAGCGACTACGGATGACGTTGATTCAATCTTGTTTACGACTACGGAGAGGCTGGCCCGGAAACGGATGGGGGACTCGTAATGGGTATTCGGCGAAGAATATATTTCTCAAGCATACGTGCCGCACATATCAGAAGTAAGAAAGAGAAGAGAAAAGGTCCAGGGCATTCTACATCGCGTACGTGATACGCCTTTCTCTGGCTGCGACGAAAATCCGTCCAATACCGACAAGACGTTACCCCTCGTCGTATCTAACGTTGTACTGCGAGCGCGTTCGCCAAGTCTCTCTCTCTCTCTCTCTCTCTCTCTCTCTCTCTCTCTCTATGTCTCCATGGGACGAAATTGAGTCTCGCCGGCCCTTTACTAGGACTTAAACGACCGATTGAGAAAGGACCAGGAATTCTTTTTCCCGACACATAGTTTTCGCGCGATTCGTGACTCACGCTATTGTAGCTGCGATGACAATTGACATTACACTCTCAGAAAGGATTTCTGATAACGAGACGAAAAATATTCTTGACATATTTAATCGTATCACAACCTTATGCGGTATAAAAATAAAACAATTTTAAAATTAAATCAATAATTCCTTTTCCTCTCTCTCGAATTAAATAAGATTGTCTTACTATCTTGAGACAAGAGTAACGTATACAAATCTAAGCTTATATATTCTTGCATTTAGAATAACTTGATGTTAGCGCCACAATAGTCGGCGCGAAACCGATATGCGGTGGCGTTACTAGGCATTTTATTCTAGATTTAAGAATTTTCCATTCAAGATTAAAATATTCCTTTTTCAATAATAAATATGATTGTCGCTACATCGATCCTATTTTATGATAGATTGAAGAGTAATAGCATTAGATCCGGAAATCTTTTCTGTGGGTGTATGGTCTTTGATGCAACGAAAAGAGAATTTAATCTCATACTGAAATACTACATTTAATCCTAAAAAGAATAGGCCTGTTAATTTCACAATCCATTACATTAAGATTCCTTTACATATATTTTCTCGAATTTACTCGCGCGTGAATGGAATCGATTTTTATGTTAAACAAATTTAAGAATTTAAAAAATAAAGAAGCAACTTAATAAATATATTTTGCTAATCGAAATTTTTTTTATCTCTTTCTCATGTATTCTTTATTTTTTCTTTTGCAGATTTTCTCTGATAAAGGAGCATTTAGTTGAATTCAATCAATTGGCGATGGCGAACGCGGAGGGTTCGGACAATATGTTAAATCGAGTCATGCCCAAAGATAACATCGGACTGGCTGCATTACTTAGGACTAAGGAAGCCGCTTGGGATAATGGTGAGTATGCACATGAAATCAATACTTTCTCGATATAGGACATTGTTTGCAGAATATTCTATGCAGCTTGAATAAGTTGGAATATATAAAAATATTTGGTATATTCTTAACTTATGTATGATTGGTATTTGGACATTCGATATTCTCGAAATCGAATTTTCATTTTGAGACCGATAAAAAAGATTGGTCGTTTCAATTGTGCGAATATTCGCAAAATCGTCTCGAAACGGAAAAAGTTAAAGATTGCGTGTACGATTCGTGAAAATAAAAGAACGACAGAGGCGGCAGACGCTGACTAGCATCTGCTTCCTTTTACACACATCCACGGTGATTCACGCGTATCCAGCCGTGTGTTTGCACACCCTGAAACACGAAAGTAATCAACGCGTCGGTCTCTCGGTAACCGATGAAGCTGCCGGACTACTAGTAGAAGCGCGCAATATACAGAAGTCCGCGTTTTTCCCGCGCTCGTGGAAGCTCGCGCGCTCGATGATTGAAGCGAGTAAATCGAGCCCGATACTTCCATCCGGTATACACGGGGTGATCCAACATTATCATTTACATATTGTGTGTTTCTACAATTGACCTGGAGTCGTCGATTTTTTCTTAACAATCATATTATATATATATATATATATATATATATATATATATATTTATTTAATTATTTATTTGTGACAGAATAAGGAATAAATTTTGATGTAATCAACACAATTAAAATTATAGTACAGTGATATCTAAAAACTTTCGCTTTTTTTATATAATTGAAATATTATTTTTACTAGAGGTTTATATATACATATATATAAACTTCTAATAAACATAATATTTCAATTATATAAAAAAAATCAAAAATTTTTAGTACTATAAGATACTATACTTGTGATACTAATTGTGCTGTGTTTGATTACATCAAAATTTATTCCTTATTCTGTCACAAATAGATATATTTATATATATATATATATAGTTTTTACAGAATTTTAATTCATAATTAAAACAAGTTGCGTAGTTATCGAAATTTTCAAATTTATAGAGATGATTAATCAAATCTTTTAAAGATAGTATTGGCTGTCTCTAAATTTATCGAAAGAAGTGTGGTGAGACTGGGACACCCTGTATAACAAGTGTATCGCGGAATGCGCGAGTAAATCAGGCCTGAGATTTATATGGTGCCCCAAAGGTCGAGAACGGCTCTTACGGCTCACTCCGACGCGTCGGAACGTGCTCTCGTTAATGAGCCATTACCCGCGTTACATTAATCTATACCGGGCGCAACGACCGGTCGGGAAAAAGCCGCGGACTTTTTTCGTTCTTATCGAGAAGAAGGGGGTAATCGATTGCGTCTGGGAGACCGACGACTTCTCGCAGCCTCCTGCGCGCTTCCTGCGCTGCGGTTAACACCTGATTAAGCTTCTCGTACACATCGGAAGTTATTACCGCGACGTAAATCATTATGGCAGTTGCTAGATTATCGAATCGTAAACCTCCTTCCTATTTGCAGATATAATATTTTCGTATAAATTTGTGAAATTATTGCAAGATATTTATTTACATATGTTACGAAAACAAATTTTTATAAACGTTTAGAATAAAATTCCAAAGATTTTTTGAGCGCTTATTTGAAAAATACTCGCTATCGCGATTGAACATTCTCACGGACCTTCGTAAAATTTTTTACACGTAATGACGAACATCAGAATTTCTAAATTTTCGGAAAAAAATTGTCGCTATTACGATAAATATCTTTACAGACATTTGTGGAAATGTATATGTTCGCACTCGCACAATAGTAGGAAACATTTTTCAAATCCTCGAAGAAAAAATGTAGAAGCTCTCGGATCTTCTCTCTGCCCGAAGGAATTTCTGCGCGAATGGAATTAATTTGGTTACTCACATCGAGAACTTTGTGTGACTATTTCTCGCTTTGAAGCCGTCGCTCAAATTCCTTATCTATGCTTAAGACTTGGCTAATTGAGTAATCATGAATAATAATTAAAGAACATGGCGTAAACCAAATAAGCCGATATCATTCGGCCGAATAAACAGTCTAATCCTCTAATCAAATATAATCGAGCATATTCATTGACTTCTCTCGATGAATCTTATTATATTATTTAGTATATTTCTAGCTAATTCGAGCTAATCAATATTTCTCGTTTCCCATTCATCCGAATGTTGCTATTTTATTAGGTCATTGTGTGAGCAAAATTAGAGAGGAATGTTTGATACGTACAACTTTCATTGAACTTTGCAGGAAAAAAAATATATGGAAAGATTCATTTTATTGCTTAAATGTACGATAAGAGAATACTCGCGTAGGTCGATGTTCCCTCGTAGAGATAGATGCGCTCGCGCCGAGGGCGAGAGTATCGAGATTAAATCTCGATCGAGGAGCTAAAATCCATGTAACCATGCCAGTGGGCCGCGATTAATGATCCCTCTTGCTCGAATACAAGTTCAAGACGCGCATCCTCTCAGAGCCTTATGTGGGACCTAGCTGATAGTCTCTCCGGCTCGATCCGTGAAAAAGATTCTCCGTTCCGAAGGAACATCCCTGTTCCGCGAATCTCCATTGGTCGGACTAATAGTGTACCATCAGCGGTACTAATAAACCGATATCAGCTGCCGGCGAACGATGAACGATGCGCCATTCTCGGAGAGATGTAAGGAGAGCGAGCGGATCGTTTATCGCGTGTACGCCCACGATTCGTCGGATTCTTTTCCGCGTGTAAAAATTTCAAAACGATGGCACCGTTAATCATTCCTCGGAGACTTCTCTCTGATAGTGCTCTTGATTTCTCATTGACAACGCAACAACCATAATGACGTCCTACCCGCGATGTGTATTTCACGATACGAATATGTATACGGTTAGAAAATTTGTGTTTTCTTATCAAAAAGTATTTCGGTTAAGAGATTTATATATTAAATATTTAACACATTTATGTAAGTTATTAATTTAGCATATTGCTGTTGCGTTAATTGAACTCAAGTATTAAATTATTAAAACAATTGAAAAAAAGCGTGAAAATAACACAATGTGCACCTATTTTTAATTTTACACAATAGATACGTTCCGTATTATTAGTGACAAAATTGAATTGGTTAACTTTACGGTAAAAAAATGTTGATTTTATTCTATAAAGGGAGTGAGAGTGTCTACAGACCGTTAATAACATTTTTCCCGAGTTAATTTTATTATTAAAAATATTTTAATTTTACACAAAATTTATGTCAAATTACTTTGAAGTTTACATTCCTTTTTTGTTGAAATATTAATATAGTATTAGTGTCACTATTTAACATATTATGTTAAATTAATACAAAAATTTGTGTGGACCGTTCGGGACATGTAATATGTGTTAAATTTAATACAAATTTTTCAATTGTGATACGAATATATTTTAGACGCAAGTAATATCGATGATATATAGGATCGAGAATTCATGCTGCATAAATCTTTTAATTATACGATAATTATAACTATCATATTTACAAGGAGGATAGTCTAGTATTAGAACGAATGCAAGTTTATATTCATCTTTTTTCCCCTTAGTGCGGAGAATGGAAAGTCAGCGTGGCTTTACGCGCGGTTAACCGGCTAAAAGTTTTCTCCGGCTAAAATGTCGGTAAATTCATTCAGATCCCACGGGATTATTCCGCGCCGCCGAGGATATAGTTCTACAGCGTCCGGCGAGCGGGATGCATTTAGATACGATGCAGCGATACCAAATATCGAATTTCTCGACGGTAAGGAAACACGGGAGAGATCTCAATTATTCGCGGAGTAATCAACCTCGCTACGCGATTACGTCTGGAAAATTAGAATGGAATCTCTAAAAGCGACATAAACGTATTCAGACGGTGTTAAAATAAAACGACATTAATAATTCAAAGTTTGCGTAAAATGATTCAAAGTTTCATTACGGAGAGATTTTGTAATGTAATTTCCGAATATATCAAAGAGCCACATAACGAATATCGTGTTAAAATATTATATTTTGTTGGTTGAAAATTCGAAAGATTGATTATCAGTTTTTCATTCTGTATATTGTACCCAGTTGGAAAATTTGGCTAAAATTTAACATATATTGCACTTCCTAAACGGTTCGCACAACTTTTTGTTTTAATATGTAATGGATATGTTAAATGGTGACACTAATATTACGTTAATGTTTTAACACAGAATGAATGCAAACTTCATAGGCTGCATTCGAAGAGTACGCTTTTAACGCTATGAGTGTGCTCTGTTGAACTTTCAGTAAGTAACAAAGATAGAACGATATTGTTCGCGCTAATAGCGTTTTTCCGAATGCACCCATAGTAATTAGAAATAAATTTTTGTGTAAAATCAACATATTTTTAACGACAAGATTAATTTAAAAAAAAATTTGACGATCTGTGGTCACTTTTACTCCTATTATAGAATAAAATCAACATTTTTCTTCCGTAAAGTTTAAGAGATAAATTCTGTCACTAATAATACGGAACATAGTTATTGTATTATTTTTCAGTTGTTTTAATAATTTAACTTTTACTTGAGTTCAATTAACACAATATAGCAATATGCTAAATTAACACATGAATGTGATAAGTCACTTGAATGAATAAAAAATGTTGGATCTTTTCTGGAAAAGACACGAGTACATGTAAATGATTTAAGAGGCGGATATAATATCCGTGTCGCGTAACGTTGCGATGATTCGTATTTCCATGACCTCGTTGCAATCGGCAGATAAATCGTCGGGTAATTGAATCCGCGAGAGCTGGAACGAGTAACCGCGAGAACCACGTCACACGACATTCGTTACATGCGAGACATCTTGTCGCTTAATTAATCGCGCTCGCGGCACGATGCATCCCGAGTACAAGAATGTACTCGCTTCGGATACTCGCGTTCGCATTCTCCGCCCGAGGCGGATAGAGTAACGGCAGCAGCGCAAGCTCTCCATCTCTCTCTTTCTCGCGCGCGAGCTTTATAAATTCGCACAGGCTGTCTAGAGATACCGGTGACACCAAACCTATCTCGAATGAGCATCTCTCGAACGAGTATTCACCTCCACGTGTCACTCTGTCCGATTTTTCACTGATATATTGAGCCGCTGCGCACTGAAAACTGCGTAACTATATGCGTATGCATAAATAAGCGCGCGCTTCAAGCGTTGGCTTTGCATTTTACCACGTGATTGCGTGATGCCATGCATCCTACAGACTATTTTAATAATGCACATATATATTATATATCTATCGATCAGTTACTATTATTGTTCTATCATTAATATGTATTTATTATCATATATCATTAGTGTCATCATTTATATATTATTATTCGCGCGTTATTATTAACACGATAATGAAATGAGATTTAAGGCAATGAAGTATGAAAATTGTTATTCGTATAAAATCTTTTTATCGTATCGCTTGTAATTGAAATTGTGACGACGTTATTTAAGAGATCCGCTTTTTAAAAGAAAATTTTTGCGTGATATTTAATTCGCATTCTTGTAAAATGAAATCTGAAATCTTCGCAAAGCTCGACTATCGTGTTTTGAAACACGATTTGCTGAAGAGTTTGACGTATCGACATCGAGTGTCTCGTTAAACGCATCACAACAGTCTAATTGGATAGGCGATTTTTAAATAATATCCACAACGACGAAATGAACTCTCCTCGAAGTGACGCTCCTAATCATTCACTATCGCGCTTTAATATCCGCGCCGGATACATCGTTCTCCAATATGCATATTAATGCAGAGTGAGGGATGAGAGAGTTGCATAAAATAAGTAGTGGCGCGACACAAGTCGGAGATGAATCTATCCATTAATGATAGCGTATTGGCATTTAATTTAATGATTTTTAGATATCGCAGTCTTTTATGGTATATAGCAATGCCAACACCGTAGTTTCTTTGTATTTATCACATTTGTTTCAATTTTTGGTCTTTAAGCATAGGATATTTAAATTGCATTCTATGTTTCTAGTGACTGTATAATTTTCATAAATCTTTATTCATTTTAATATAGTATAAACATATGAGAATTTTTATCTAATTAAAATATATGTTATATATATAAACTCTTCTAATATAGTTTCTTATATTTCTTTTTTTTTCGAGAGAGAGAGAGAGAGCAAAAATAAATCTCTATTATTAACAATATAAAAATTAATTAGATAGCAATATCAATATTATATGTGTATGTGTGTTGTATTTTTTAATCGATTATTTTTAGAGTTTTGGATAATTAGCCTCCGATTTTGATCCTTCATAAAAGTCAGTTCGTAGATTGCAGGGTCCGTGTCTGCTATAAAAGCTTCTCTTGCCCAGGAGGTATTCGGGGAAAGGGGATAGAACGGATATTGATTCCCTCAGTAATTTACGAGACTGCTACCGGTTCGAGCCGGCGAATGCCGATTCGCGGGTTTGATTGTCGTACAACCGCCATTCGAAGGTTCCTTAACCCTCTATTCTAATCTAGACTAATTTACATCCTGAAATATTCATATTGCCAATGGCGAACAGCCATGTTATCGGCTTTTCTTAATCCTGCTTTATACAATATGAAAGCGATTAGTGACGCTCTCACGATGAATTTTCGAGTTATGATAGGAATATTTTATTTCCCATAACGCCTTGGGACATTTAAACCACTATCTTGTTTTTCTGTACTGTTACGATAAATATTATTTTGCATATTATTTTGATTTAAGTAAATAAGTCATAAAATGCAATAGGTGATTTTACTCTTATATATACAATTCTAATACTAAAAAAATGAAATATATATTTTTTATTTCATTTATCTTGTTGCACTTTTTATCTCTAGATTACAAAATAATGATTTTATTTTTTTCGTGCAAAAGAATCGACTGGATCGCGTAAGTTTGTCTCGTAGAACGAGCGATTCTTGCGGAATGTTTCTGCGAAGGAACGTGGTGTAAGAGATTGAAGACGCAAGGCGAAACAGCTGCTTGAGTAGGGTTAATCTGTAAGGTCCGATAGTAAAAGCGGATTCTCGTGGGCGCAATTAAACGGGGCGAATTTACGATATTGTGTTCGAGAGGACAGAGTATACCCCCCGGATCTCACACGGGGGTATTAAATAACGATTTTTACGTCCGATAATCCTCGAGAGAGTCGGTGGAGATCGCCACGGACTCGAGGAGAAGTGAAAAAGAGAAGAGTAAAGAGGAACTTAAGGACGTTTAATCTACGGGGTTGAACGCGATTTTGCAATAAAGCCAATTTTTTTTCCTCGAACAACTTGAAAGTTATATTAAAAACTTTCCACAAAGTATCGCAATTACATTAAAGTTTTTATATTAAATAGGTGAAGCATTTCAACTTTAAATAAAGTGTTAAAGTATTAATCAATTTGACACTGCATATATATATATATATCCACATAAAATGTCAAATTGATTAATAAATTTAATACTTTCAATTATACGTCAAATATGTATGTATTTATATTTATCATATTTTTCTTTGAAACTGTTCTATTAATTTTATTCGTTAATTTTATTCACGCCGACTTTTTTTATTAAATTTCAAAGAAAAAAGATTTATCCACGATTCTGTCGTTGGAATAATTATTATTAATTTTTTTCTTGGCGATATATATTGTTATATTTAAGACTCAACTATACATATATAGCTTTCTGCTTTAATAATAATGCTAATTGAAAGATAAATCACTTTTCGATGACTTTTCCGAATATTTGAACGATCCACCTACGACTTTTGCTTCTTGCCAAAAGTCGGGAATTACTTAAGTCATAGGTGAGTTAATATACCGTAAAAGCTAAATTAATATACTCAATTACTCTATGACGAGATCATCATCAACATGCACAGTGGTAAGAGATTGTCTTATACTATCCAATAAAATTATGACGCTCTCAATCTTCATGTTGCTATGCTATGACGTGTTTGAAAACCTTATAAGATCGAAAGCAATTTAAAACAATAATTTTAAAAAATTGAGATTTTATGTTGCGAAATTATAAGAAAAACTCTTCATCGTCTCTATTTATTTTTATAGTTGTAAGATAGTTAAAAAAGAACTGTTTTAAGATAGTTAAAAAAAAAACATTCTGCGTGCATACTTGTTGCGGCAAAGTATTCCCAAGTCAGGCGATTTCCAATGCCCTTGGGAGCCAACGGCGAAGGAATTTATCGACAACGGAAATTAAATACAGCATTAATCTACCGTAATTGCGCAACGAAAGTATTAGCAGCGTTAATTTACGGGTCTTATTAAAGGCCGAGCCGAGACTGCTCCGAGAGAACCAAGGATTCGGGATTTACACTCTCTTAAAGCTGATGAATGTTCTAATTGTGTACCGATAACTTAGTACTCAGTATCGCGTGGCTGCTCCTTTTCATCTTAATCACCCTTGCAATTAATAACGAAGCGTGAGAGGAAGTGATGGTGAGTCAAGATCGCAAGATACCACAAACTTGCGCAGCAAGATGCATGTATATACAAATCTTTTGATAAATATTATATTATATTATCAAATTACAGGATGTCCGCAAAGTTACCGCATTACCTACTAATGGCAGATTCTTGAGACGTTTTTTCCTCAACGAAAATGTCGAGAGAGATCAACATTTTTTGCAAGTTTCCAATTTTTTACATCATATATCTTTGTAATTAAGCCTTAAATTAAAATTCCCTCTCTTTATATTAAAGTAAACTCTATCTGAAATTAACTCAAGAATGTAGTTTTAACTCTCTATAGAGTTTAGTTTGCAAAAAGCCTTACTTTTTTAATCGTGTATAACATAGAAATTATTGATGCTTTGATATTTTTGCTGAGAAAAGATTATCTTAAAATGATCTCAAAAATTTGTTATTATGGGAGGTGATGCGGTAACTCTGGAACACCTTGTATATATATACAATATAATATACACGTGTATTATTATTGAATTATATATGTTTAAAATAATCGTACATACATGTACAAAAGAACAATATTGTAAAAAAGATTGTTTTAAAATAAATAGAAAAGATACAGAAACACAGATCATAGAAGATTAAGAAACATTTGAAGAATGATTCTAACAATTAGAAAAACTGAAAAGAAGTGAAAAAAATAAAGAACACATATTAGCATAAATCAATGAATTAATCAGAATTATTTGTGAAAAATAATATATTTTATTTGAAAGAGAATTATTTTTCTCAAATTATAACTGAATTACCGAATGTCGCTAAAGCAGCGCGCTGTAATGTGCTATTACCTCGCAATAAGTGATCTAGCCTAACCTGTGCTGACGATCTCAACGGATTGATGTGTCAACATATTTCGAATAATTCGAGGTCAAGAAGAAGACTCGAATCTATAAAGAAGAAACGTAATTATAAAACACCGGCAGGATGTCCGGATACGCCGGCCAAAAAAACATCTACTGGTCCCAGTCGCCACCGTTACAGCAGGGCCAATTTAACTTTGAACAGTCCGGTTTCGGTCAACCTAACCAACAATTCGAATTCCAGACGTTCAACGAGCAAGCAACTGGCGATTATTCATATGGGCGCAACAGCTTCCTCGATCCTACACAGAACTCTTATGGCAGCGACCTATACACGCAGGACGATTATACGAAAGGTAGAAAAAACGACGGACCCATCCTTTTGGTTATCTGATCCTCGAGCTAACATGAACACCGTGCGTGTCGGATTAATGATGTGCGAACAAACCATCAAAAATATTTTGAACGCGCAATGAAAGTTGCGTATTAGTCGAGTATTATTCGAAGAAAACTCTAGAAAATTTATTCTTGCCAATACAGAAATGGATAATTTGTCGTATTTAATGTATTGGAACATCCGCTCGAGGATTATTGACGTATTGACATTGCGTAAGGGAAATCTTCACTAAATTTACAGGCACCGCTGGCTTCGGAGAGGAAGAGGATGAACCGCCTCTGTTGGAAGAGCTTGGTATCGATCCCGACAGGATAATGCAAAAGACTCTGGCAGTGTTGAATCCCTTCCATAGGAAAGGACAAATTGACGATGCAAATTACCTGCTGCAGGACTCGGATTTGGCAGGGCCTGTGGCGTTTTGCCTGATCCTCGCGGCGTTTTTGCTGCTAGCCGGTTCCAAAGCACACTTTGGCTATGTATATGGCTTAGCCATGACTTCTTGCATACTTATGTATATCCTACTGTCTTTGATGAGCAGCAGCGCAAATATCACATTGTCATCTATCGCATCTGTACTGGGCTATTGCTTGTTGCCCGTAGTTGTTCTGGCGGGTGTTAGCGTCTTCACTACATTGCGAGGCCCGATAGGCCTGATTTTCGCGGTCTTGACTGTCGCTTGGGCATCGTTATCCGCTTCTAGACTTTTCACCACTATGTCGGGAGAAGAGGACCAGAAACTTCTCATAGCATACCCATGTCTACTTCTCTATGGTGTATTTACATTGATAATAATATTTTAATTTAGAAATTGATTGGACGTATGTATATTTATAGGATTTATATCCATCTCTAATTAAACTTCTCGGATTTGAATAATACATTTTGTTTATGTACAGATTGATGCCATTAATTATGTAATAAAGTGAAATTTATTTAAGTTTGTATTTACTATAATTGCACTATTAATAATGGAGAACCGTTTTGTAAATGATAGAACTGTCAACAGTTAAAAAAATACACAAGTCATTAAGTTTTTGCGGTTTCTTAAATAGTTCGAACTCTTTCAATAAGCAGATTTTTGGAAAAATATGCTTATATTTTGAAAGGAAGGAATGATGCATGCGAGCGAGTGCTAAGTTTATTGCAAACGTTAGATTAACATTTGTTACACAATTTTTAAATAAAGTTTATGACCTTAATTTGTGTTATCCTTATTTACATTTCATCACAATGATTATTATAAAGAATACTTTACAAAATACATATATAATTTTTATTTTTATTTATTTGTTCTCAAGAATACAAAAAAATAGATATCTATATCTCTATTAAAAAATCAATAATCATTCTTATGCTCAGAGAATTTATTTTTATCATTCTTATAATTAAATATATAATTTTTTAGTATAGTGTATGAAAGCTTATGCATAAATAAATAAATAAACTTACTATGCATAGCATTTATAATGTTGACAAAATAAAATAGATTTTATTATATTTGATAACAAATTTCAATTTTTTTCATGTATTAATACTCAACAATATAAATATGCAGTATAGCTAGAGATTTCAATAATAATCAAGATATAGATTTCTTTAAACGCATCATAATAAAACTTTTCGATGTAACATAATGTAAAATAAATTCATGAAGACAACAAAGAGGTATTATATGTTTATATATTATCGCTCATATATTACAATATAAATATATACGATATATATTGCAATCCATATATAAGATTATAAACAATTATCTATTCGCGTTTTCGTATTATATCTCGTTTTTGTGTTTTTTAATTATTCTTTTTTTCCAAATTATATCTGAACATTTAAGATGCTGGCAAATTATTGGATACATCATGTATCTGAATACAACTAATTAGATTATTTCTTTTTTTTTTTGCAGGTGTTCCATCTGATCCGGCACAAGTGCAACAACCAATTTTAGTTTGTACGGCGCATATCCATTGGGATCCCGAATTTTGCGATGTAAAATTGATACAGACGATGATGTTGAGCAATGAATTACGTTCCATTTTGGACCAAGCTGGTCAGTCATTCAGACCCGGCCATAAGCCTGACTCTTCCAATGTTCAACTGCTACTTTGTGGCGACTTTAATTCCTTACCTGATTCTGGTAACACACATGTTTATACTAGCAATTTTTCTAAACTTTTTTTAAACCGATCTCTTGTATTTACTAATACTCGATAATAAATTTATGTATGTACGCAGTTCATAAATATAATATTAATAGTAACAAATCGCTACGCAGGTGTGATCGAATTTCTTACATCCGGACGTGTGGCGGCCGATCATCGTGATTTTAAGGATTTAGCGTATAAATCGTGTTTACAAAAGATCTCTGGCTGCGATAAACCTAACGAATTCACGCATTCTTTCAAGCTTGCATCTGCCTATAGCGAGGACATTATGCCTTACACCAACTACACGTAAGAGAACAATTCATTTTTTATTTCTGCATACGTACAGTTTATTTTATATATATAAGATATATTTTATATGTATTATATATATTCGGATATATCTTTTTTAACACGCTTTTTTTGCATTTTCAGATTTGAATTTAAAGGCATAATAGACTACATTTTCTATTCGAAGCAAAGTATGGTGCCACTGGGCCTCCTAGGTCCATTAAGCCCAGAGTGGTTTAAAGAACATAAAGTAGTAGGATGTCCTCATCCTCATGTCCCATCTGGTAAATTTATATATGTTTTGAATTGCTTTCTTCCGTCAATGAAATTAATAACTTCGACATTTTATGTTTCATATACCAGATCACTTTCCTCTGTTAGTGGAGTTGGAAATGACACCGACAGTAGGAACAAGTAATGGTTTGATCTCACGCAGGTAGCAGCCGCTGCGATCTAGGCCCAAGTAACCATAAGAAGACGAGAAATCAATAAGGAAGGTAAAAAAGGGGGAAAAAAGAATTTGCATCACTTCTTCTCTACTTACTTCTGGCTCTAGCAATATCATTCGCAGTCGACTTATTACTCTTACTACAATAGAACGAACGTTATACATATAAATACTCCATACATTGCCGCACATTCAATCAACAGCAATTGCTGTCATTGAGACGCCGACGAACACACAATTCTAATGACCAGGTGAAGGGAGCCGTGTTGTAATGCGTTTAGCTAGCCCATGTATAGTGTATTGCATTTTTAAGAGCTAACTCACTCTCCCATGCCTAAGAATTATTGTAACCTCTCTATTTACCATCATAATATGTATGTAGATACCTATTTTCCTACAAAAAATAAAGAAAGAGAAAATGACGATATTCCGATCAAGAAGCCTCTGTGATATCAACATTTAATACAATTGGAACAAATTAACATATTTACTAGTAAACGAAACTAGTACAGCGTCTTACTAGATAGAGACAGAGAGAGAGAAAGAGAGAGACACATCTTAAAGAAAACTCCCTCCTCCCCTTCCTAAATGTCATTACAACATTCTCCAAGCCAACCTTTTGATAAGAATGCTGCCATCCAATGAGAGAGAAAAAGAAAAAAAATTGTATTTTTAAACAAAACGAAAACAAAAAAGCATATGAAAACATACATGCTATACTGGGCTGTGCGAAGTGATTGGAGTGATTGACTTAAAACAATTTCAATGCAAGTACAAATCTGTTCTTATTGGCCACGTATATATTGATATAATATGATAATGTTATATAAGAAAACAAGAAAACATAGATGATATTGTAGCGGGTGTATTTGTAAGTATGATATAATGTAATGATATTCATCACACACATTTGTTATAGTGTCAAAGTGAGATCAGTTCGACATTCGCCCACATTTTAGGTATCCGTTCGATTCCGATTATATTAATGTATATGTGCTCTGTATACCACATAATCCACTACTTGTTAATTCAGTTGCATCGAAAAACGAGAGAATTTCGACAGAATTGCGCGAAAGTTTTCGCGTTTTTCTGCAACATTGCATTTCCATCTATCTGACATCTTGCTTATTTGTCCTTTCTATTGCAATGTCGCAGTTAATATCGCAACTACCAAAATATAGATTCTAATTATTTTAGTTATCTTAGGAAATATATTAGACAGCTTTTAACGATATTGTAAAATATGCAATATTCCATGTGTATAAATGTGCGCACGATTATAATGCAAAAATACTTGCATTTAAATTTTTTTCTCTAAAATTATGAAGATCTGCAATTTTTATTTTTCATTGATTATTTGACACTTGATGCTTCTTAAAATGCAAATAATCAGAATGTGCAATCTGTATTTGCAATCTTTCATGCAGATTTACACTAATTTGCTTAAAATTGTATTAAAAGAGAAGATTGATACTTTTTTTCATATTGTTGTATATAATTTAATCTTCAATTACATCTTTTACAGCAATTGTCAATATCTAAATATAACATATAAATATTTCCTTTTATACATATACATTGTAAATATGACAAAGGGATTTTGCAATTAGTATGTAGCTTGATTTTTTATATTAGGAAGAACACATAATGTGGAAATTTATTTTAATTTTCTTAATACCGTGCACACACACAACACATATATTCTATAATAATATGTTACAAAAATCGATATTGTGTTTTGTATTATTTTAAAATTTTTTTCTTTCTTTGAAACGATTTAACATGCAAAAGCATTTATGTTTTCTATACATTAATTGTATGTACAGATCTCATTCTTTTTTTCTGAAATACAATCGCGCCGAGATTTTTTTTTTTTTTTTGTGTAAACAATGAATACTATAATTATATATATATTATATATTATATATTATATGTATATATTTTACATATATTTTATATATATATATATATATATATGTATTTTGATAGCACATTCACACACAGCAGAATAACGCAGACACGGTAACATATATTCAAAAAGATACATAAATTTATGCACAGATTATAATTTATAAATGTTTTATAAATATTATAGCGTAATAATGGATCTCGTTATATATGGCAAATGTGTAATTAACAACATAAATTTTCTATTCAAAAACCTATTGTGTAAGGATCGTTTTAATTTAATTTGGGGCCGCAGCAACTGAATTATACAAGTAAAGGATTAATTTATCAAAGACATGTGTGTAGTAAATGTTGTATAAAGTAGGTAATTATGCTATAGTTTTAATTATCTCGAAGGAAGAGGTGGTATCTCTTCGATATTTTGTATATTCCTTCGTATTAAGCATGTTTTCACATGGCAAGCGAATGATGTGACGTATTAGAATCAATTGCCGATTGCTTTGGGCCTAATTCAATCTATCAGAACAAAAAGATAGACGACGAGAAAACGAGATGGTGTGAATTTTGTTTCAATAATAATAAAATTTGGTAAACCTTAATTTGTGCTATCGTATAAAAGGAAAGAAAGACACAAAAAAAAACACGATAATAATCAGTTTTTACTCGCTCCTCTTTTAATATTACGATGTATCACGTAGCAAAAGAAAATTAGTACAATTCGTAATATCTCTTAACTAATATAACGAGTATGGAAATGTATTTTCAGCATGAAAGTACCTATGTTTCTTTCGCGGTAAATAAAATCTTTTGGCGGATTTGGTATAATGGCGATCAATGCGCGAAAATCCTTCTTTGAAGTAGAACCCAACTTGATTTCTTTGCAAAATTGATTCTCCAAACAATTACAAGAACATGACGCAACAAAGCGCACAAATTATAATTTTACTAGCAGTATTCGAGATATCACATGGGTATTTTCATCGCTTTCGTCCGTAAAGATCACTCTGTAATTGTCTCTTATCTACTAGCGAAGAAAAAAGAAAACGAAAAAAACATAAATATATATATACGTTGTATCGATCGCTATTTGATTCTTTTTAAATACGTGGACACATGAATTGCGTTTTTTAGAATAAATATAATGATTGATTGTGTGATGTACGATGTGGGAAAACAGCGTTAGGATTTTGTCTAATCGTTGTCTAATGACACATATAATAAAAAATCGAAGCATTTTATTTGAAAAAAAGTGTAAGTACAGCACACACAGCGACATTGAATTTTGCTTTGCAAACGGGAAGAACGGAACGAGTCGGGTGACAAACACGTGCTCTCATGCATTTTTGGCTCACGCGCGAAGCCGTCTACGCCATAGTATTTCAGATATATTAGCTTTGAAATGATGGAAGCAAGAAGAGATCAATGATTCAGATAATATTCTTTAACTTAGATTAACGAGCATTCACGTCGCATTCACGAACGCGGTGATTTTACAAAACGACATTTTTAGCCGATCCCAATTTAATATTAATATTAATATTAATAAATTAGAAAAAAATTGACGAACCGAACTGACTTCGTAAAAAAAAAATATATATATATACTTCCGACAAGTGTTTTGTACAATTGAATTGCATTTGAATGGAATGACATCTATCTAAATTTGTCGGTAGTAATCTAATTCTGTACGATGTTGTATAATCATTTTTACAACATAGATATTTCAAACATGACTAAGTATATTTGTCAGTTTTATCATCTTTCTAGAATAAATCAATGAATTCATTGATTAAAGATACATATTATCGCGCTATTCCATTGTTTCTAAAATCACCGTTTTCTCAGAAAGCTAATTGTTTAATAAGAATCTTTTTATCATGCACGATTGAAAGTTATTGTGAAAAGATGCAACGGTTAATTACGGATTATCACGAGAAATTTTATGCTATAGCATTATTTCATAATAATTAGGATAACGTGTTTTTTCATTTTTTCTGCAAGGCATATACAGCGACATTTTAAAGGAATTATGCACATGTACTGTAATGAAAGTTTGATGAATCCTAATTGAATTTAATTTTTTGTCTCTGTACGATCGATATCGGATGGCAAAATGTACATACGTTTTTTTATTGATGTTGAGGAGCTTTTTAGAACTTAATATTCGCATAATACTAACGATACCGTTAACAAAGCCCTAGATACCGTATCGGAATAATGCGTGTATTAAGATAGGTACAGATCTATATATCTCAGAATAAGATGATGATAATTGCAAAAGATTGTGGCGCACATATTCGGTTTAATTTAAGTTTTAAAAAATGAAATAATTAGCGTCTCACACACACACACATCATAAAAATATTTCCTATTGAATATGCTATTAATATAACATATTATAAATACAATTTATTATATTATTTCAAATTCTAAACTATATTCAAATTTTGCAATTAAATTGTCATAATACTCCGTTTTAATAACTTTGATAATATTTTTAAATATTATGTAATTATTTTTGTAATACATTTTATTTCTACGATGTAGATGGTAATAGATGAGACGCCACAACTGGCGAAAAGTAAGATATTTATCTAAGCTTGACAATAACTGGGACAGTCCTAGACTATCCTCGTATCATTTAATAGATCTTTCAATAAAAAATGTTTTTATAATAATGCTCCTATAGTATCGATGATGGGCTGCTGGCCTACATTATTTTATCATTTTATTGAAAAATTATTTTAAATACTTACCATATATAAGTAACTTATTTCTACGTGTCACACCTATGTGTCTTTACTCTTTCTGACCGGTATATAAATATCTAAAAAAAAATAATGTTCTATTTTTATTTACGCTATATAAACTATATAAAATTGTAATTTTTGTAATCGTATAAAAAATCTCGTAAAAAAACCAATAATTTATTTATTATTTTATTCGAAAAAGATTTTTATTCCATTTTTCTATAGAAAGAAAAGTTTATAAGGTGCCAATCTCTCTCGAGAATAATGCATTTTGAGACATTGTCTTTTCAGAACTGCAATAACATTTGCGAGAGGATGTAATGCAGTTTGTAGTTTCATAGTATTATACTATACGGCTCTAAATGAACTCTGAGAATTCGAATTCGACATAAAGCGTTGATTTAAACTAGTATTATTGCCGGTATTCAATGTATTAAGTGAACAAACGATTAATTAGTTAAGAATAAGGATTCATCAAACTCTGTAGTATATATAATAGTAACGTAATCTTTATCTATATATTGTAAAGAAACCACTAAATTGTTTTAAAATCGAGTTAGCAAAGAGAAACACCACATTTAAGCTTCTAAGAAATCTCGAATAATGCATTATGCACTTCTCTCTAAATACATTAATTTTCAACCTTCTCCTACAGTAGCGCATTCAGTTTCTTATAGTTTTTCTGTTTTTCCAAATCTTACTTAATATTAAGTAGGTATTTTTACTTGAAACGATATGGAGATAGCAACTTTATAAAGTCTTGTAAAATGTGAATGCTGTATTCTGTTGCTTGGGGAATGTTTAGCATACTCTTTTGTTATAATTTTGATTAATATATTTAGGATTAATGCTCGCAATTCTCTTTGTAATTGCATATTAGGCACACTACATAACGATTTATATATATAAACATTTAAAAAAAACGCTATACACGCAATCTGACATAGAATAATATTCAATGATCGATCTATCAGCTATCTCATAAAATTTATATAATTTGTGTTATAAATATTCATCACAAGTTAAATTAATTTATATATTCTTTTGCTGATATGGCATATTTACTTTTAATTCCCGTTTATTATTATTATTATTATTATTATTATTACAATTTATATAATTGTAATATTTATAATATTATTTTGCAAATTAATTATATACAAACACTCACTTCATTGCGAGATGTTACTTTTAAAAGTAACTATATCAATATCATTTTTGACAAAAAAAGTACAATCTTTAGTTCAATATTAAAACATTTGATAATATCTCTGAAAAATTAAATGGAGTAGTACACTTAGTACTCTGCGTTGATACCACTGCTT